>NC_088399.1:73487650-73750178 GCF_034236695.1 Oncorhynchus nerka
ACATAGAATGCCCACCCCAACTCACGCCCTGACCAACCTGAACAAGAAACATAACAAAGGAACTAAGGTCAGGACATGACAGGAACCAAAAGGGTTCTACCTCGAAGCAAAAAGGGTTCTTCAAAGAGTTCTCCTATGGGGACAGCCAAAGAACCCTCTAGATAGCACCTTTTTTTCTAAGAGTGTAAGCTTCAGGTAAGACTATGAAAGGTAAAGAATTACATCTGTAAGACCTTATCTGACAGTACAGAAACGACCAAGTATAGACAGTATTAACATAACACAATAGTATGATAACCAACCAATGTTAATTTCCATTCATTCAAAAAGATACTACATTCTTTAAATTCTTAATTCATCACTTCACTGATATTTAAAAAAAAGTATTCCATACAATGTACGCAACATTCTAATTCATATTCCCCAGCATAAGCACTAAACAAAAAGGAAAGAAATTAGAGTCCTAAGTATTTGCTTATCGAAAAGTTCAACAACTTGAAGGTACATTTTTCCTCTCAAAGAATAATGAATTGATTGGTATGCTGAGAGAATTGAGGTTAATAGACAGCACATGTCTATACATTATCCATGCATCCCACATACATAGATTAATACACAGCATATGTCTATACATTATCCATGCATCCCACATACATAGCACTGCAGTTGGCCAACAATGAAAGGTTTTCCTCTCAGTCAATCAATATGGCCGCCAGTCCAGTAGCAGCTTATTACCCTGAAACCACCAGTCCAGTAGCAGCTTATCACCCTGAAACCACCAGTCCAGTAGCAGCTTATTACCCTGAAACCACCAGTCCAGTAGCAGCTTATCACCCTGAAACGGCACAATACATTTATGTGATTATGAAATTCAATGCAAACATGTATCCTGCATTAGCTAAACATATGCATGATCGAGAACCAAATTGGAGATCCACCCACTTCCATAGTATGATGTTTGAGGAGCTTTCTGAAGAACATGCTTAATTAAGTGGCGAAGAGGAGGGGGTGCGACCTCACAATGTGTTTGTGCGTACGTGCACAGTAGGAAACGTGGGCCATATCGGATGACACGTGGCGCTGTGCAGAGACCATACGAGTGTCCAGAATTCTAAGCAGCATTCTTCCATTGATCCCTGGTGCTCAGTTACAGCTGGTGATATCTCTCTCAGACCTGTCTGGCAGGGGGGAAAGTGGAGAGAAGGAGAGGAGGAGAGGAGACCCACTCCCCATCACAATGATAATTACACAGGTATTACTCAATGTGTGTGTGTGTGTGTTTTGTGTATGATAAATAGTTTGGTCCCTCCAGCACTGTGATTAGACCCAGTGGATTATGGCCACAGCCACATGAGAACAGTATTACCATAGGTGTTAAAGGTCAGTGAAACCATGTGACCCACACAGCATCTTACATCAAAACACACTGACTAAGACCAGGATATGAAAACGTCATAGTTGCGTCATTTTATGGGATTTTTCTCTCTTCTATCCTTTTTTTTGGAAGACACAACCAGACACTGGTTGTTGTTGAAGAACAACGTGTTCAAATAGTATTTTAATGCTGAATAATAGTGGAAAGGCATATGAATGTAATGTTTGAAACCTACTTTTTGTTCTCGACTCAGCAGACGGTGGCACCAGGTGTTTCATCACCAGACAAGGGACATGGTATTCTCACAGCAATTCATGCAGAAAGCGTTCCGGTTCTCCCAATTTTAAAAGGAATGTTTTCCTCATCAAATGGAGATATCTCCAAGACATGATAATATCACTGAAATAGGATAATTGCTTCTGTTCCTTTCTGAGGTGACTAACTTTGTGAGTGTGTGCGTTCGTTCCAGGTGTTCTTTTTCTAGGAGTCCTTATTTGACCCTCTTCTGAAACCTCTCTCCCACTCCTTCCTTTCTCTTCCCTTTCTTCTTTAAGTCACCATCCTCCCCTTGATCCACTTCTTGTATTCATTCAATCCTTCCTCCACTTCCATGCCTCTCATCTGACCTGGCTCTGAGCTCTGAGGTCATGATGGATCATGTTTCTCATGTGTGCATTTCTGGATGTGTGGACATTAGCATCTTACAGGATCATAATTCACTTCCGATGTCTTTCATTGTATTACTCTCCACAGTTTGTCCTTGGAGTGATGCTAACATGTCCATGTTCAAGGGCCGTGTGGTATTTGAATCACCTCCATTTTTTATAATAACAGTAAATCAAATCTTGGTTTGTCATTTGTCACCGTGCATGAGTGGGTTTGTTAACAAATGCCAGAAAGAGAGCCTATTCAAAATTGTGTCATTGTTTGTTGATGTTTGAGTCGGTTTGTTAACAAATGCCAGAAAGTAAGCCTATTCAAAATTGTGTCATTGTTTGTTGATGTTTGAGTCGGTTTGTTAACAAATGCCAGAAAGAGAGCCTATTCAGAGCTGAGTCATTGTTTGTGATGTTTGTTTAACGTCTTGGTCGTATTGTCCGTGCAAATTGGAAAGGACCAACAGTAAGGTGTGTATTTAACTTCTTTATTCAATTATTCAAGTAAACCCTCCTCTTACCTCTTCTACAACCTTGTTAGATGAAGGTTACAAATATTGATATTGATACACATGTGTAATCTGTAAATTGTAAACTCATTGTCCAATACTATACTCCCCAACTCTGTTGAACTAGCATCCAGGAAGTAAAGGATGTTTGGTGCATCCAATAGGAAGAGATGAACACCTGATCCAAATGACAGCTGCTCCATGGCATCTCCAGTGAAATTGATTAATTGTTTACAAAATGTCTATGAATATTCATATACTGTGGTCCATGTACACACACCAAATTACATTTCCTGGAATTCCGTCCAATCATCACATGAAAAAAGACCTTGACCAAGTCTGCACATGTGATAATTACATTTACATTTAAGTCATTTAGCAGACGCTCTTATCCAGAGCGACTTACAAATTGGTGCTTTCACCTTATGACATCCAGTGGAACAGCCACTTTACAATAGTGCATCTAGGTCTTTTAAGGGGGGTGAGAAGGATTACTTTATCCTATCCTAGGTATTCCATAAAGAGGTGGGGTTTCAGGTGTCTCCGGAAGGTGGTGATTGACTCCGCTGTCCTGGCGTCGTGAGGGAGTTTGTTCCACCATTGGGGGCCAGAGCAGCGAACAGTTTTGACTGGGCTGAGCGGGAACTGTACTTCCTCAGTGGTAGGGAGGCGAGCAGGCCAGAGGTGGATGAACGCAGTGCCCTTGTTTGGGTGTAGGGCCTGATCAGAGCCTGGAGGTACTGAGGTGCCGTTCCCCTCACAGCTCCGTAGGCAAGCACCATGGTCTTGTAGCGGATGCGAGCTTCAACTGGAAGCCAGTGGAGGGAGCGGAGGAGCGGGGTGACGTGAGAGAACTTGGGAAGGTTGAACACCAGACGGGCTGCGGCGTTCTGGATGAGTTGTAGGGGTTTAATGGCACAGGCAGGGAGCCCAGCCAACAGCGAGTTGCAGTAATCCAGACGGGAGATGACAAGTGCCTGGATTAGGACCTGCGCCGCTTCCTGTGTGAGGCAGGGTCATTGTTGTAGAGCATGAACCTACAGGAACGGGCCACCGCCTTGATGTTAGTTGAGAACGACAGGGTGTTGTCCAGGATCACGCCAAGGTTCTTAGCGCTCTGGGAGGAGGACACAATGGAGTTGTCAACCGTGATGGCGAGATCATGGAACGGGCAGTCCTTCCCGGGAGGAAGAGCAGCTCCGTCTTGCCGAGGTTCAGCTTGAGGTGGTGATCCGTCATCCACACGGATATGTCTGCCAGACATGCAGAGATGCGATTCGCCACCTGGTCATCAGAAGGGGGAAAGGAGAAGATTAATTGTGTGTCTAGGAGAGACCATGTGAGGTTATGACAGAGCCAAGTGACTTGGTGTATAGCGAGAATAGGAGAGGGCCTAGAACAGAGCCCTGGGGGACACCAGTGGTGAGAGCACGTGGTGTGGAGACGGATTCTCGCCACGCCACCTGGTAGGAGCGACCTGTCAGGTAGGACGCAATCCAACGTGGGCCGCGCCGGAGATGCCCAACTCGGAGAGGGTGGAGAGGAGGATCTGATGGTTCACAGTATCGAAGGCAGCCGATAGGTCTAGAAGGATGAGAGCAGAGGAGAGAGAGTTAGCTTTAGCAGTGCTGTGATACAGAGAAGAGCAGTCTCAGTTGAATGACTAGTCTTGAAACCTGACTGATTTGGATCAAGAAGGTCATTCTGAGAGAGATAGTGGGAGAGCTGGCCAAGGACGGCACGTTCAAGAGTTTTGGAGAGAAAAGAAAGAAGGGATACTGGTCTGTAGTTGTTGACATCGGAGGGATCGAGTGTAGGTTTTTTCAGAAGGGGTGCAACTCTCGCTCTCTTGAAGACGGAAGGGACGTAGCCAGCGGTCAGGGATGAGTTGATGAGCGAGGTGAGGTAAGGGAGAAGGTCTCCGGAAATGGTCTGGAGAAGAGAGGAGGGGATGGGTCAAGCGGGCAGGTTGTTGGGCGGCCGGCCGTCACAAGACGCGAGATTTCATCTGGAGAGAGAGGGGAGAAAGAGGTCAGAGCACAGGGTAGGGCAGTGTGAGCAGAACCAGCGGTGTCGTTTGACTTAGCAAACGAGGATCGGATGTCGTCGACCTTCTTTTCAAAATGGTTGACGAAGTCATCTGCAGAGAGGGAGGAGGGGGGGGGAGGGGGAGGAGGATTCAGGAGGGAGGAGAAGGTTGCAAAGAGCTTCCTAGGGTTAGAGGCAGATGCTTGGAATTTAGAGTGGTAGAAAGTGGCTTTAGCAGCAGAGAGAGAAGAGGAG
The DNA here is from genome assembly GCF_034236695.1 of Oncorhynchus nerka. Taxonomy (NCBI): domain Eukaryota; kingdom Metazoa; phylum Chordata; class Actinopteri; order Salmoniformes; family Salmonidae; genus Oncorhynchus; species Oncorhynchus nerka. Next base: position 73,492,474 of record NC_088399.1, read on the forward strand.
GGAGTGAAAGGATGTCAGGTCCGCAGGGAGGCGAGTTTTCCTCCATTTCCGCTCGGCTGCCCGGAGCCCTGTTCTGTGAGCTCGCAATGAGTCGTCGAGCCACGGAGCGGGAGGGGAGGACCGAGCCGGCCTGGAGGATAGGGGACATAGAGAGTCAAAGGATGCAGAAAGGGAGGAGAGGAGGGTTGAGGAGGCAGAATCAGGAGATAGGTTGGAGAAGGTTTGAGCAGAGGGAAGAGATGATAGGATGGAAGAGGAGAGAGTAGCGGGGGAGAGAGAGCGAAGGTTGGGACGGCGCGATACCATCCGAGTAGGGGCAGTGTGGGAAGTGTTGGATGAGAGCGAGAGGGAAAAGGATACAAGGTAGTGGTCGGAGACTTGGAGGAGTTGCAACGAGGTTAGTGGAAGAACAGCATCTAGTAAAGATGAGGTCGAGCGTATTTCCTGCCTTGTGAGTAGGGGGAAGGTGAGAGGGTGAGGTCAAAAGAGGAGAGGAGTGGAAAGAAGGAGGCAGAGAGGAATGAGTCAAAGGTAGGCGTGGGGAGGTTAAAGTCGCCCAGAACTGTGAGAGGTGAGCCGTCTTCAGGAAAGGAGCTTATCAAGGCATCAAGCTCATTGATGAACTCTCCGAGGGAACCTGGAGGGCATAAATGATAAGGATGTTAAGCTTGAAAGGGCTGGTAACTGTGACAGCATGGAATTCAAAGGAGGCGATAGACAGATGGGTAAGGGGAGAAAGAGAGAATGACCACTTGGGAGAGATGAGGATCCCGGTGTGCCACCACCCGCTGACCAGAAGCTCTCGGGGTGTGCGAGAACACGTGGGCAGACGAAGAGAGAGCAGTAGGAGTAGCAGTGTTGTCTGTGGTGATCCATGTTTCCGTCAGTGCCAAGAAGTCGAGGGACTGGAGGGAGACATAGGCGGAGATGAACTCTGCCTTGTTGGCCGCAGATCGGCAGTTCCAGAGGCTACCGGAGACCTGAACTCCACGTGGGTCGTGACCACCAGATTAGGTGGCTGTGGAGCGTTTGTATGGTCTGTGCAGAGAGGAGAGAACAGGGATAGACAGACACATAGTTGACAGGCTACACAAGAGGCTACGCTAATGCAAAGGAGATTGAATGACAAGTGGACTACACGTCACGAGTGTTCAGAAAGTTAAGCTTACGTGCAAGAATCTTATTGACTAAAATGATTAAAATGATACAGTACTGCTGAAGTAGGCTAGCTGGCAGAGGCTGCGTTGTTGACTATGTAGGCTAGCTGGCATTGGCTGCGTTGTTGACACTACACTAATCAAGTCGTTCCGTTGAGTGTAATCTACTGTGCTGCTATTCGGACAATAGCTGGCTAGCTAACCTAGGAAATCGCTCTAGACTACACAATTATCTTTGATACAAAGACTAGCTAACACTGTTCAGTTGAGTGTAATAGTTGTGCTGCTAATCGGTAGACGGTGGACTAGCTAACGGTGGACGTTAGCTAGCTGGCTAGCTGGCTAGCTGCAGGGCAGTGTAGACTGCGTTAGGACGACGAAATACGATAATTACGCAATTATCTATGATGCAAAGACGGCTATGTAGCTAGCTATGTAGCTAGCTACGATCGTTGTACTGTAATGAAATGAAATGAAAAATGTGATACTACCTGTGGAGCGAAGCGAAATGCGACCGGATTGTTGAGTGCAGAAGTTCTGTTCGGTAGACGTTGACTAGCTGTTGGCTAGCTAGCAGAGTCTCCTGCGGACCGAGTGCAGATGCGACCGCTCGCTCCAACACACACTGGGAACAATAATAACTTACTTTCGTAGAACCTTACTATAGGGCATTTGCTAAAATAGTGTTCAGATCGTATTTGACATCTGGTCACACCCTGACAGCAGTTCCTGATGGAATAAACATTGACTGAGTCTACAGTACATGTGATGACTTATACGCGTCGCCACAATCATTACATAAAGCTGTACCATGATTGTTACATTGCTACCCCTAACCATAACCATATTCTCCCTGACACCTAAAGAGAACATGAAGATGCTCTAACCCTATCTCAGACTATCAGATAGATCATCTTGAGTGTTGGAACCTGTCTGTTCAGAGTGGTATGTTGTTGAGGCTCCGTACTGATTGAGTTGTCGCTGTGCTGTGTCTGTGTGCCATGATGCTGGCCTCATCATCTGTGTGTCGTCGTGGCAAGTGTGCGGAAACATGGGGATAGATGGAATGTCATGCCTCCTCAATGAGGTGTCACTCACAACGCTGAATCTATTCTCTCCGCTGCCTCTTCACATTAGCCTTCTGATTAGCAGCAGGAAGATACACTCTGCTCCCTGTCTCCTCTCCTCTCTCTGTGACGGGGTCAGAGTGTGTGTGTGTATGCATGTGTGTTCATTTAGGGTGAGACATTCTTCCTGTCTCTGTATGGCCCAGCTTCTCTGATGCTCTATCTGTGGCACAAACATGGTGACCTCACTGCAGCTTTGTTTCTTTGATCAGGGGGTCAGAGTATGTGTGCCGCCTATGCAGAACCCACAGAACCCTGCATTACTTACTAATTAACGCTGTCCGTGGTGCTGAATCTGTGATGTAAATTTCCTGTACAACACTGAATGCGGAGCTATCCATGGTGCTGAACTCTATACTGTCTATATATGGACACACTTGTGGTTACTTCAGGATAGTGAGATGTCATTACCTCGCCGCTTCTCAGAATCTGTATAATGACTGTCAGTGTCTCTTAGTCTGACACCTACACTCTTAGGGAAAAAAGGTGCTATTTAGAATCTTAAATTGTTTTTTGGCTGTCCCCATAGGAAAACCCTTTGAATAACCATTTTTTGTTCCAGATAGAACCCTTTAGGGTTAAATATAGAACCCTTTCCAAAGAGGGTTCTACATGGAACCAAAAATAGTTATCCTATCAAGACAGACAAATAACCCTTTTGGAACCCTTTTATCTAAGAGTGTAGTGCAGTATAATATCTAACTGCTTCAGTATAAATGTGGCCTTGCACTCCTCCATGAAGCCCTCATCTGACCTGCTATATTATACAGCTGATCTGAGTTGGGCCGCTGTGACCGCTGACCGCCTGGGTCTCCTACTAGCCACAAGACTATGTTATCCCGCTAAACTAAAGCCTAGGCAGTCTAGCCCAGGGGAGCTAACACAAGTCATTGGGTCTCACAGAAAGTTTACTCATCATAAGTGTGATTCACCGAACCACCTCTGTTACAGCGTCCAGAGACACTGTGGACTGGAGGAAAAGGTGGGCTGGGTGGAGAAATAGGCCCGTCAGAGGAATTAATGTTAGCTCAGTAAAACGAGAGTTTTTCTCCCTTCCTGAACAGATGGCGTCTGTAATGAAATTGCCTCTCTGCTCCTCAGAGTTTTGACCGTCTGTGCTGAGAAAGGCCTTTGATAGTGTGAATACCACACTTTTACCTTGAGAGATGCTATCATCTGGGCTTGGATGTTTCCCTGCAGAGTATTCCTGAGAAAGTATTGTTAGTGAAGAGATGTTTGTTGAGAACATGGGATGACCCACTGTTCCCTAGAAACCATGCTTCCACAAATCAACCTCCATTAAGATTGCCCTCTCAATTCTTATCTCTTTTAACAAGGGAATGTTGGAATTTGCTTTTTTCAGCAGGGGAAAATGTGGTTGTTCATTGAGCTTTAAAGCAATCATGCTTTTTAAACCCTATTTCTTTCTGATTTGCAAAAACAACCAACAGGTGATTTTATCACAAATAAGTATTGTCTGGATCAGTGTATTGATTTTTACGTCTTAGTATTGTCATTCCTCCAAAATCCTTTAAGTGGATGATGTACATTCTGTCTCAAGATGGCTGACGCTGTGTATCACTCCAGAGAGAGCATCTCTTGGGACTCTTACTTACTTGTATCAATGCCAAGGCACCAACAAATCAATGACATTATCAATGCCTTCATTAGAATCACCTCTTACCTCTGAACATTTCTCTCTACATCTCAAAGAGAGAGAGAGAGAGAGAGAGAGAGAGAGAGAGAGAGAGAGAGAGAAAGAAAATGAGTAGAATGAGAGGAAAAGGGAGAGAGAGAGAGAGAGCGTAATGAGAGAGCAAGAGCGAGAGAGAGAAAGGAGAAGAGAGAGAGAGCGAGACCATAGTTATCCAACATGTATGGTAAAAATAACTGAAGAATCGCAACTCCACCGAGGAATCCTGTTGAATTAATTGACTTTTAATAATTAATAGATTTTCACATATTAATTCTGTTGAAGGGTAAGTGTTACTGCTCAAAAGGGGATGAGAAGAGGCTGAACTATGATCATTGCTCAGTCTGAAAGAAGTAATGCATGCAGGGAATTCAGAAATAGAGAAGAGAGTGTCAGAGCGAGTGAGAGAGAACGAGAGAGAGATGGGGGGGGAGTGAGAGGGGGAGAAAGAAAGATTTCCTTACATCAAAAATGTAGACGTGTGAATGTAGCAGGCTGAGTTGAGGAAAAAAGCTCATCTGAAAATAAACTAAAAGCATAGTATAGTATAGAAGTAGTTTCCATAAGTATTTCAGGCAGCAACTCCATAAATGACTTGTATTCTCCACAGCTAAGCTAAACAGTAGGTCTGCCTCTTGTATTTGTGATTAATTAAGTATAGAACATGACACGCCACCTGCACTGTTGGATTGGGACAAAGACAGAAGAAAACAACATAACACACAAACAACAAAACACCTAATGCTTAAAATACATTGGAGCAAATGAAGCAAATGTAATATAAGGCACGACAGCTTTGTGTATTTAGGATTTCAACACACATCTGTAAACAAATTCAACGCTTGGGCAGAGGGGTTGATTGTTCACACTCAACATTGCATGAAAAGGGAACACCATTCATCTTGAATGGAAATGCGTGGACAGCGTTCTAGAATAGAGGCTGAGCCCTGTTGCAGAGTGACAATAACAAGCGCGTGAGGACCAGGAGTGGGTGTACAGTATGACGACAACTGCCGTGAACTTTACATAGTGATAACAGACGATGCTGTTTTCACTAGTGCCTACCCTAAACAGTGGATTTAATTGTCATTTTTTGTGTCAACAATCTACACAAAATACTATGTAATATTTATATATTTGATCATTTAAAAAAAATCATAACTAAAATATAGTAATTACCCTGTGCATGATGTATTAAACCACCCAGACACATTAAAGATACAGTCGTCCTTCTGAACTGAGCTGCAGGACAGAATCACTGACGTGGTCTTCCTGTCCGGGTTGGCGCCCCCCCCCCCCCCCCTGGGTTGTGCCGTGGGGGAGATCTTCGTGGGCTATACTCGACCTTGTCTCAGGATGGTAAATTGGTGGTTGAAGATATCCCTCTAGTTGTGTGGTGGCTGTTCTTTGGCAAAAGTGGGTGGGGTTATATCCTGCCTGTTTGGCCCTGTCCGGGGGTATCGTCGGACGGGACCACAGTGTCTCCCGACCCCTCCTGTCTCCAGTATTTATTCTGCAATAGTTTATGTGTCGGGGGGCTAGGGCAGTCTGTTATATCTGGAGTATTTCTCCTGTCTATCCGGTGTCCTGTGTGAATTTAAGTATTCTCTCTCTAATTCTCTCTCTCTTCTTCTCTCTTACTTTTTCTCTTTCTTACTCTCTCTCTCTTGGAGGACTTGAGCCCTAGGACCATGCCTCAGGACTACCTTGCCTGATTACTCCTTGCTGTCCCCAGTAAACCTGGTCATGCTGCTGCTCCAGTTTCAACGGTACTGCCTGCGGCTATGGAACCCTGACCTGTTCACCGGACGTGCTACCTGTCCCAGACCTGCTGTTTTCAACTCTCTAGAGACAGCAGAAGCAGTTGAGATACTCTGAATGATAAGCAATGAAAAGCCAACTGACATTTACTCTTGAGGTTCTGACCTGTTGCACCCTCTACAACCACTGTGATGATTTATATTTGACCCTGCTGGTCATCTATGAACATTTGAACATCTTGGACATGTTCTGTTATAATCTGTATCCGGCGCAGCCAGAAGAGGACTGGCCACCCCTCAGAGCCTGGTTCCCCTCTAGGTTTCTTCCTAGGTTCTGGCCTTTCTAGGGAGTTTTTCCTAGCCACCGTGCTTCTACAACAGCATTGCTTGCTGTTTGGGGTTTTAGGCTGGGTTTCTGTACAGTACTTTGTGACATCAGCTGATGTAAAAAGGGCTTTATAAATAGATTTGATTGAATGAAACTGCTCAGAGATGTTACCATGAGGCCAGTGGTGATTTTAAAACAGCTACACAGTTCAGTGGCTGTGAAGAAAACTGAGGATGGATCAACAACATTCTAGTGACTCCACAATAATGACCTAAAAGACAGAGCAAAAAGAAGAATACAAATATACAGAATAAATATTCCAAAACATGCATCTTATGCAACAAGGCACTAAAGTAACAGTGCAAACAAAACACAGCAAATGAATACACTTTTTGGCCTAAATGCAAAGCCTTCTGTTTGGAGCAAATCCAACACAACACATCACTGAGTAACTTCCTCCTTATTTTCGAGCATAGTAGTGGCCGCATCATGTTAAGGGTATGTTTGACATCAGCAAATCCTGGGGAGTTTTTCTGGATAAAAGAAAACGTGATGGAGATTCCTAAAGAGGAATTCACCTTTCAGCAGGACAATAACCTACAACACAAGGGCAAATCTACACTGGAGTTGCTTACCTTATAGAGAGTGAATGTTCATGAGTGGCCATGTTTGAAAATGTATGGCAAGACTTGAAAATTGCTGTCTAGCCATGATCCCCAACATCTTGAACAATCCCGGTCTGCAAAGCTCTTCTAGACTTAACTAAGAAGACACAGCTGTAGTCGATGCCACAGGTGTTTCTAACGTTTATTGACTCGGGAAGATGAATACCTATGCAATAACTACATTTTAGTTCTTTATTTATATTAATGGAAAAAAAATAGAATGTTTCTTCCACTTCGACAGAGTATTTTCTGTACATTTTAATCCCACTTTTTAACACAATAAAAATGAAGAAGTCCAAGGGGTCTGAATAGTTTCTTGAATACTTGATTAATTTTGTTGGGGATTGTCACGATCGTCAGAATGAATGGACCAAGGCGCAACGTACCTGGAGTTCCACATGTTTAATAAAGATGAAAATCACCAATAAAAAAAACACGTGACGTTCTGGGCTGCTCACAGGCAGCTACACAAAAACAAGATCCCACAATCAACAGGTGGGAAAAGGCTGCCTAAATATGATCCCCAATCAGAGACAACGATAGACAGCTGACTCTGATTGGGAACCATACCAGGCCAACAAAGAAATAGAAAACATTGATTGCCCACCCTAGTCACACCCTGACCTAACCAAATAGAGAATTAAAAGGATCTCTAAGGTCAGGGCGTGACATGGATCTTAATAATAATACGATTATAATATTAAATTATCACATTGTTCATGACCATATTTTTTATAACATAATGTTTTATCTTTTTTGTCGTATTTAGTTGTCTAACAATTGCTGATGAAATTATTAAATACAACTTCCGCATAAAACGCTTTAGAAATAATAAGAAAAACTCCTTCAAATGCACTTGAACTCCATGGTGCATTGTGAGTAGTGTGTCGTGCTTCAGTGTGTATTATTTATTTATTTTTTTAAAGAGAAAAAGCGAGAGAAAGAGAGAGCGAGAGAGAGAAGCAGCTCTTTAGCCTACATGTTTGTTAAACACTAGTGCAGAATGACAAAGAGGTAGAAAAGGAGAAAGAGAGAAAGAACGAGGGAATGAAAGGAAGAGAGAGAGCTCTTCAGCCTACATCCCTTGTTTTGTCAACAACACGGCTATAGTGTCACTGATGACCCTAACACCCTATGGTCCTCCAAGTCAACCTCACACACACTCCTCTTTCTAAGGTTACACAAACTATTAACATTTGAGCCGTTTCTTTAATGAAAAGTAACAATTATCCAAGGTCTGCCAAGATGTCAAGTAAAAGTTACGTAAGACTTTCCTTTCAAAGCACTGTGAAAAGCCTTGAATCCCCAAATGAATGCCTGTGTTTTGGAAGCAAGTGTCCTTCAAAGATTGTGAGTGAATTTGCACAATACTTTTGGAGTTTAGAATGAGTAATGAAAGGAGTCTTTAGAAACGAGTTGAAGGACTGTCTTCACAGAAATAGAATTACAAACTGATTATAGGTCTTGATGAATTCACCATGGTTACACACTTGAGTCATAACGTTGTATTGTAGTAGTACTAACTTAAGACCTTATCACACTTTGGGCATCCAAAATATCATTATTTTTACCATTGGGATCCCAAAATATACAGTAATTGTACAGTGCCTTGAAAAACTATTAATCCCTGTCACGCCCTGGCCTTAGAGAGGCTTTTATTCTCTATTTTGGTTAGGCCAAGGTGTGACTAGAGTGGGCATTCTATGTTCTTTTTTCTATGTTTTTGTATTTCTTTGTTTTTGGCCGGGTATGGTTCTCAATCAGGGACAGCTATCTATCGTTGTCTCTGATTGGGAACCATACTTAGGTAGCTCTTGCCCACATGGGTTTTGTGGGTAGTTATTTTCTGTTTTGTGTGTCTGCACCAGACAGAACTGTTTAGTTTGTTCCGCTTTGTTATTTTTTGTTCTAGTGTTCAGTTTTATTAAAAATCATGAACACGTACCACGCTGCACCTTGGTCCACTTCTTCAAACCGACGTTACAATCCCCCTTGGCATTTTTCCTTTTTTGTTGCATTACAAACTGTAATTGAAATGGATTTTTATTTGGATTTCATGTAATGGACATACACAAAATAGTGCAAATTGGTGAAGTGAAATGAAAAAAAGAACTTGTTTCAAAAAATTCTAAAAAACTGAAAAGTGGTGCATGCATATCAAATCAAATCAAACCAAATTTTATTTGTCACATACACATGGTTAGCAGATGTTAATGCGAGTGTAGCGAAATGCTTGTGCTTCTAGTTCCGACAATGCAGTAATAACCAACAAGTAATCTAACTAACAATTCCAAAACTACTACCTTATAGACACAAGTGTAAGGGGATAAGAATATGTACATAAAGATATATGAGTGAGTGATGGTACAGAGCGGCATAGGCAAGATACAGTAGATGGTATTGAGTGCAGTATATACATATGAGATGAGTATGCAAACAAAGTGGCATAGTTAAAGTGGCTAGTGATACATGTATTACATAAAGATGCAGTAGATGATATAGAGTACAGTATATACATATACATATGAGATGAATAATGTAGTAGGGTATGTAAACATTATATTAGGTAGCATTGTTTATAGTGGCTAGTGATATATTTTACATCATTTCCCATCAATTCCCATTATTAAAGTGGCTGGAGTTGAGTCAGTGTGTTGGCAGCAGCCACTCAATGTTAGTGGTGGCTGTTTAACAGTCTGATGGCCTTGAGATAGAAGCTGTTTTTCAGTCTCTCGGTCCCAGCTTTGATGCACCTGTACTGACCTCGCCTTCTGGATGATAGCGGGGTGAACAGGCAGTGGCTCAGGTGGTTGTTGTCCTTGATGATCTTTATGGCCTTCCTGTGACATCGGGTGGTGTAGGTGTCCTGGAGGGCAGGTAGTTTGCCCCCGGTGATGCGTTGTGCAGACCTCACTACCCTCTGGAGAGCCTTACGGTTGTGGGCGGAGCAGTTGCCGTACCAGGCGGTGATACAGCCCGACAGGATGCTCTCGATTGTGCATCTGTAGAAGTTTGTGAGTGCTTTTGGTGACAAGCCGAATTTCTTCAGCCTCCTGAGGTTGAAGAGGCGCTGCTGCGCCTTCTTCACGATGCTGTCTGTGTGGGTGGACCAATTCAGTTTGTCTGTGATGTGTACGCCGAGGAACTTAAAACTTTGCTATGAAGCCCCTAAATAAGATCTGGTGCAACAAATTACCTTCAGAAGTCACATAATTAGTCAAATAAAGTTCACCTGTGTGCAATCTAAGTGTCACATGCTCTCAGTATACATACACCTGGTTTGACAGGCCCCAGAGTCTGCAAAACCACTAAGCAAGGGGTACCACCAAGCAAGCGGCACCATGAAGACCAAGGAGCTCTCCAAACAGGTCAGGGACAAAGTTGTGGAGAAGTACAGATCAGGGTTGGGTTATAAAAAAATATCAGAAACATTTAACATCCCACTGAGCACCATTTAAATCCAATATTAAAAAATGGAAAGAATATGGCACCACAACAAACCTGCCAAGAGAGAGCCACCCACCAAAACTCACGGACCAGGCAAGGAGGGTATTAATCAGAGAGGCAACAAAGAGGCCAAAGATAACCCTGAAGGAGCTGCAAAGCCTCACAGCGGAGATTGGAGTATCTGTCCATAGGACCACTCTAAGCCGTACACTTCACAGAGCTGGGCTTTACGGAAGAGTGGCCAGAAAAAAATCCATTGCTTAAAGAAAAAAAAGAGCAAACACGTTTGGTGTTCGCCAAAAGGCACGTGGGAGACTTCCCAGAAATATGGAAGAAGGTGCTCTGGTCAGATGAGACTAAACTTTAGCTTTTTGGCCATCAAGGAAAATGCTATGTCTGGTGCAAACCCAACACCTCTCATCACCCTGAGAATACCACAGTGAAGCATCGTGGTGGCAGTATCATGCTGTGGGGATGTTTTTCATTGGCAGGGACTGGGAACTGGTCAGAATTGAAGGAATGATGGATGGCGCTAAATACAGGGAAATTCTTGAGGGAAAGCTGTTTCAGTCTTCCAGAGATTTGACACTGGGACGAAGGTTCACCTTCCAGCAGGACAATCATCCTAAGCATACTGCTAAAGCAACACTCAAGTGGTTTAAAGGGAAACATTTAAATGTCTTGGAATGGCGTAGTCAAAGCCCAGAACTCAATCCAATTGAGAATCTGTGGTATTACTTAAAGATTGCTGTACACCAGCGGAACCCATCAAATCAAATCAAATTTATTTATATAGCCCTTCGTACATCAGCTGATATCTCAAAGTGCTGTACAGAAACCCAGCCTAAAACCCCAAACAGCAAGCAATGCAGGTGTAGAAGCACGGTGGCTAGGAAAAACTCCCTAGAAAGGCCAAAACCTAGGAAGAAACCTAGAGAGGAACCAGGCTATGTGGGGTGGCCAGTCCTCTTCTGGCTGTGCCGGGTGGAGATTATAACAGAACATGGCCAAGATGTTCAAATGTTCATAAATGACCAGCATGGTCGAATAATAATAAGGCAGAACAGTTGAAACTGGAGCAGCAGCACGGCCAGGTGGACTGGGGACCCATCCAACTTGAAGAGGTTGGAGCAGTTTTGCCTTGAAGAATGGGCAAAAATCCCAGTGGCTAGATGTGCCAAACTGATCGAGACATGCCCCAAGAGACTTGCAGCTGTAATTGAGTGAATGCATGCATGCTCAAGTTTTCTATTTTTCTCTTATTTTTTGTTTGTTTCGCAATTAATATATTTTGCATTTTCAAAGTGGTAGGTGTCTTTTGTAAATCAAATGATACAAAAAATAAAATACATTTTAATTTCAGGTTGTAAGGCAACAAAATAAGGGGGGTGAATACTTTTGCAAGCCACAAAATTAGAAGGGAATGGTTAAGATGGGAAACTGGGGACATCATTTACAAGAAAAAACCTAGCAAAATAAACTGAAGGAGCAATCTTTAGTCTGCATTGTGGATCGAGAAGCAACTGTACTGCTCCTGATTATGGTAAATGAAAAAGTGACCCTTAGTGTGATGCTTAACGCTCCCTCAAAGAGACTATTTCCATTGAGAAACATTGTGTCAACCATAACTCAATACTTTCCCATCTCCTTTTGTCACGCTAAGTTTCTTACTTGGCCTGAGTGTTGTTTGTTGTCCCCTGTTCATTAATTATTCACTGTGTAAACAAGTGTGTCTCTGGGCCCCTTCAGATAACACACACACATGCAAGCACACAAACTACCTGAAGAGCAGTGGAGGCTGCTGAGGAGAGGACGGCTCATAATAATGGCTGGAATGGAGTCAATGGAATGGCATCAAACACATGGAGACCATAGAAACCATGTGGTTGATACTATTCCATTGACTCCGTTCTAGCCATTATTATGAGCCGTCCTCCCCCCAGCAGCCTCCACTGGTGAAAGCAGAAGGACAGCATGCATCGCAGGAGGCACTGACCTATTTAGTCGTTATTTCAGGTACCCTGGCTAATTACAGGCTGTGTGTGTGTATGGAGACTTTCCACACTAACAGTATGGAACATCACTAAGAACATCTATCCTGAAACTAAGGAACATTTAATTGACTGTAATAAATCAATGCTGTCTCAATTGCTTCCTTCCTTATGGATGGTGTTCCAAAATAGAGACAACCTCCTTCCTTACAGACAGATCTACCACTTCTTCACCTCAAAGCTGCAACCTATTTTACACTGAACAAAAATGTAAATGTAAATGCAACATGTAAAATGTTGGTCCCATGTTTCATGAGGTGAAATAAAAAAAAAGCATATTTCTCTAAAATGTGGGGCACAAATGTGTTAACATCCCTGTTAGTGAGCATATCTATTTTTCCAAGATAATCCATCCAACTGACAGGTATGGCATATCAAAAAGCATGATCATCATTACATAGGTGTACCTTGTGCTGGGGACAATAAAAGGTCCCTCTAAAAGGTCCCTCACACAACACAATGCCACAGATGTTTCATGTTTTGAGGGAGTCCGTGTAATTGGCATGCTGACTGCAGGAGCTGGTGCCAGACAATTACATTTTCATTTGTCTACAATAAAATGTCTCAGTTCTTCCATGTCCTGCATACTCACCAGACATGTCACCCATTGATCAGGTGTGGGATGCTCTGGATCGACGTGTACGTCAGCATGTTCCAGCAAATCGTAGTCACACCAGATACTGACTGCTTTGCTGATCAATGTCCCTACCTCTTTTTAAGGTATCTGTGACCAACAGATGCATATCTGTATTCCCAGTCATGTGAAATACATAGATTAGGACCTAATGAATTTATTTCATTTGACTGATTTGCTCATGTGAACTGTAAATCAGTAAATTCTTAGCAAATTTTTGCATGTTGCATTTATGTTTTTGTTGAGCTTAGGTCTGAAAGGGTGTCCCTGCAGATAGATATACTGACTTGTATCACAGGACATCAATCCATGTCTGAGGATGTCAGGAGAGGACATGGACACTGGTCACTACGGGCAACAGTGAGCGCAGTTACCTTCAAGTAGGTTTGGGTTTAGCTAGGCAGTTGTGGATTGGTGAAACCATCTGCCTTTGATTCCAAAGGTTACAAGTGGGAATCCAGCGATAGAAAGTTGTTTTTGCGATTTTTGTTTTAAGCCTATCCTAAATCTTAACCCTTACCTTAACCATTCAGAGTTAATGCCTAAACTTAACCTCAAACACTTTTACGTTTGAGAAACATGGATGAAGATCTACAGTGCATTCGGAAAGTATTCTAAAATTGATTAAATTAATTGCTTTCCTTATCTACACAAACACACACACTCACACAGACAGTATCCCATAATGACAAAGCGACAACCAGAAATAACATATTTACATAAGAATTTAGATCCTTTGCTATGAGACTCCAAATTGAGCTCAGTTACATCCTGTTTCCATTGACCATCCTTGAAATGTTTCTACAACTTGATTGGAGTCCACCTGTGGTCAATTCAATTGATCTGACATGATTTGGAAAGGCACACACCTGTCTATACAAGGTCACACAGTTGACAGTGCATGTCAGAGCATAAACCACGCCTGAGGTCAAATTAATTGTCCGTAGAGCTCCGAGACAGGATTATGTCGTGGCACAGATCTGGGGAAGGGTACCAAAACAATTCTGCAGCACTGAAGGTCTCCAAGAACACAGTGGTCTCGATCATTCTTAAATGGAAGACATTTGGAACCACCAAGACTCTTCCTAGAGCTGGCCGCCCAGCCAAACTGAGCAATCGGGGGAGAAGGGCCTTGGTCAGGGAGGTGATCAAGAACCCAGTGGTCACTCTGACAGACATCCAGAGCTCCTCTGTGGAGATGGAAAAACCTTCCAGAAGGACAACCATCTCTGCAGCACTCCACCAATCAGGCATTTATGGTAGAGTGGCCAAGACGGAAGCCACTCCTCAGTAAAATACATATGACAGCCCGCTTGGAGTTTGCCAAAAGGCATCTAAAGACTCTGAGACCATGAGAAACAAGACTTTCTGGTCTGATGAAACCAAGATTGTACTATTTGACCTGAATGCCAAGTGTCACATCTGGAGGAAACCTTGCACCATCCCTACGGTGAAGCATGGTGGTGGCAGCATCATGCCATGGGGATGCTTTTCAACGGCAGGAAATGGGTGACTGATGGAAGGATGAACAGAGCAAAGTACAGAAAGATCCTTGATGAAAACCTGCTCCAGAGTGCTCAGGACCTTAGACTGGGGTGAAGGTTCACCTTCCAACAGGACAACAACCCTAAACACATAGCCAACACAATGTAGGAGTGGCTTTGGGACAGGTCTCTGAATGTCCTTGAGTGGCCCAGCCAGAGCCCGGACTTGAACCCGATCAAACATCTCTGGAGAGACCTGAAAATAACTGTGCAGCGACGCTCCCCATCCAACCTGAGAGCTTGAGAGGATCTGCAGAGAAGAGTGGGAGAAACTCCCCAAATACAGGTGTGCCAAGCTTGTAGCGTCATACCCAAGAAGGCTCGAGGCTGTAATCGCTGCAGAAGGTGATTCAACAAAGTACTGAGTAAAGGGTCTGAATACTTATGTAAATGTCATATTTCAGTTTAAAAAAATACATTTTCAACTAAAATAAAAAATATTTTAATTTTGTAATTATGAGATATTGTGTGTAGATTGATGAAAAAAAAGGTAATGTAACCCCTTTAGAATAAGTAACGTAACAAAAACAAAGGTCAAGGGGTCTGAATACTTTCTGAATTCACTGTAATTCTGATGTGAGACTAAGAGCAAGTTGGTCTCTTTACTTCCGGTCTAGCTCTCATATCGATACATAGCCTCTATCACGATGGTAGATTAGACACACCATACTAATGGGGGCTATAGGGGAAACTGTATGAGATACAGTACATAAATGGACTAAGAACTGGAAATCCATCTAGAAGAAGACACATTTCTCTTTTTGACACGGGGGCTGGGATTCCAACCAACTCAGATAAACAAGCTGTGCATTGCGGTGTACTTTTAAAGGGGATATCCACATCAATCTCCATGCACAGGCTGTTGAACTGTGTTGGCTTGAATCATGGCCAGTCTCCTATTTGACATATTTGATCCAGGTCGGTTTTGTATCCAGTCTTCCTCCACCATTGCCATTTAACTCCAGGATCACGATGCTTCTAAACTATGGGATCATGATGCAGGAGTGTCCTTGTTTGTCTGTGCTTGGGTATCTATTGGTCTCATTAAGACGTTAGTATTACCACATTGACCGGAATTGACCAGTGCAAGCGGCGAGTGCGGTTAAAGGGAACATTCCATCCTTTACATTCTGCTCACATAAAGACAGCAAATAAAGCTGTACTGGGGCCATTGATTTCTGTCTCTTTATTCCAGGATCCTCTCCTCCCTCTTTTCTCCTCTCTACAGTAGAAGCAGCAGCAGTGTGTCTGAAAAGTTGACAGAGAACAAGCCTGGTTTATCATTCTTTTCCTCCTCTCCCAGTGCTCACAGACAAACAGACAGAGAGAGAGGGAGATTACCCAATACGCCGCTCCTCTCACCTCCTAATCCCCTGGCTTGTCAGAACTGCTCAGAGCCAGGTGACATGTCCCTGCTGTCTGGTTCCGTATCGATCTACCCCCCACTCCCTCAGTGTGTGAATCTTGTTAAAGTAAAGAGCGCTGCTCTTTATGGCGTGCGTGTGTATGTGTGTGTCACATTATGTGTGTGTGTCAGTTTGCGTTTCCTCAGCAGGGTGTGATCTTTAAGACGTATTGATACCTATAGTTGAAGTTGGAAGGTTACATACACTTAGGTTGGAGTCATTAAAACTCATTTTTCAACCACTCCACAAATTTCTTGTTAACAAACTATAGTTTTGGCAAGTCGGTTAGGACATCTACTTTGTGCATGACACAAGTCATTTTTCCAATATTTGATATACCGACAAATTATTTCACTGTATCACAATTCCAGTGGGTCAGAAGTTTACACTAAGTTGACTGTGCCTTTAAACAGCTTGGAAAATTCCAGAAAATTATGTCATAGCTTTAGAAGCTTCTCATAATTTGAGTCAATTGGAGGTGTACCTGTGGATGTATTTCAAGGCCTACCTTCAAACTCAGTGCCTCTTTGCTTGACATCAACAAGTCTGGTTCATCCTTGGGAGCAATTTCCAAATGCCTGAAGGTACCACGTTCATCTATACAAACAATAGTATGCAAGTATAAACACCATGGGACCACGCAGCCATCATATCACTCAGGAAGGAGATGTGTTCTGTCTCCTAAAGATGAAGGTACTTTGGTGCGAAAAGTGGAAATCAATCCCAGAACAACAACAAAGGATCTTGTGAAGATGCTGGAGGAAACAGGTACAAAAGTATTTATATCCTCAGTAAAACGAGTTCTATATCGACATTACCTGAAAGGCCGCTCAGCAAGGTAGAAGCCACTACTCCAAAACCTCCATAAAAAAGCCAGACTACGGTTTGTAACTGCACATGGGGACTTAGATTGTACTTGTTGGAGAAATGTCCTCTGGTCTGATGAAACAAAAATAGAACTGTTTGGCCATAATGATCATAGTTATGTTTGGAGGAAAAAGGGGGAGGCTTGCAAGCCGAAGAACACCATCCCAACCATGAAGCACGGGGGTGGCAGCATCATGTTGTGGAGTTGCTTTGCTGCAGGAGGGACAGGCGCACTTCACAAAATAGATGGCATCATGTGGGAGGAAAATTATGTGGATATATTAAAGCAACATCTCAAGAAATCAGTCAGGAAGTTAAAGCTTGGTCGTAAATGGGTCTTCCAAATGGACAATGACCCCAAGCATACTTCCAAAGTTATGGCAAAATGGCTTAAGGACAACAAAGTCAAGGTGTGGCCATCACGAAGCCCTGACCTAAATCCTAGAGAAAATGTGTGTAAAGAACTGAAAAAGCGTGTGCGAGCAAGGAGGCCTACAAACCTGACTCGGTTACACCAGCTCTGTCAAGAGGAAATTCACCCAACTTATTGTGGGAAGCTTGTGGAAGACTACCCAAAACGTTTGACCCAAGTTAAACAATTTAAAGGCAATGCTACGAAATACTAATTGAGTGTATGTAAACTTCTGACCCACTGGGAATGTGATGAAAGAAATAAAAGCTGAAATAAATCATTCTCTTCTATTATTCTGACATGTCACATTCTTAAAATAAAGTGGTGATCCTAACTGACCTAATACAGGGATTGTTACTAGGATTAAATGTCAAGAATTGTGAAAAACTGAGTTTAAATGTATTTGGCCAAGGTGGATATAAACTTCCAACTTCAACTGTACCTCCCACTGAGTGAGCAAAAGGTGCGGAGAACTAAACAATTTACCCTCAAATGAAGCAATGAGGGAAAGTTTTGTGCTTCAGGTGTGTGAGACAGTACAGCCATACACTATAGACCAGAGCAGTG
Organism: Oncorhynchus nerka; assembly: GCF_034236695.1. Taxonomy (NCBI): domain Eukaryota; kingdom Metazoa; phylum Chordata; class Actinopteri; order Salmoniformes; family Salmonidae; genus Oncorhynchus; species Oncorhynchus nerka. The sequence goes on from NC_088399.1 coordinate 73,510,132, forward strand.
GGCCATCAATGTGTAAGACTGAGCACATCATACTGTAATATGAAAACCAAGTTTAAAGGGCTGACCAAGCAATATACTAAATGACAAACAGGATGGAATGTCAGATGGAATATTAAAGATAAAACAATATTCAAGCAACCAAAAAACCTTGTATCTATTCCATTGTATCTATTCTTGTTCCAGACTGACACCGGAAGGTACTACAGCCTCAGTCCTATTGCAATTTGATCAAGCAAAACATGAATGATCCATTCGGTAACAGCAGGCTGTGTCCACTGTCCATCTTGTTGACAACAGCCATTCATTCTGTCATGTACCATTCAGTGTCTGCCTGATGCAATGTACACTGTATATTTGTTTATCAAAAAATAATTGTGAAGTGCAATGACATACAAATTGCTCTTCATTGTAGAATAAATAGTGTGAGCTTTTGAGCAATATCACATTTGTTGATGCACAATGACTTATGTCACATTGCCTTCACTCCCTTTATCTTGGTTCCCAGCGTTCGGTGCTACGTGAGGGGAGACATGTTCATATTTCCACATGACCGACAATGAAACAAACACACACAAACAAAGACAGAGGAACACATAATTCCCTGACAATGGATCAGATTATGCAGGGGGAGCGAACAAAACTGGCGTTATTGATTCAACAGTTTTATTATTCTTCGCATCTTTGGAGAGGAAAGATGCATAATCTCTCTATGCTAGTGTCTTTGTCTTCGTCTCTATATCGAGACATGAGCACTGCTTCACGCTCCGGTGAGAAGTTTCCCATGAAGCTAATTACTGACAGTGGCTGCTACCAAAATGGCCCCCATTCCATATACAGCACATTCGGAAAGTATTCAGACCCTTGACTTTTTCCACATTTTGTTAAGTTACAGCCTTACTCTAAAATGTATTAAATAGTTTTTTCCCCCTCATCAATCTACACACAATATCCCATAATGACGAAGCAAAAACTGACATATCACATTTACTTAAGTATTCAGACCCTTTACTCAGTACTTTGTTGAAGGACCTTTGGCAGCGATTACATTCTCGAGTCTTCTTGGGTATGATGCTACAAGCTTGGCACACCTGTATTTGGGGAGTTTCTCCTACTCTTCTCTGCAGATCCTCTCAAGGTCTGTCAGGTTGGATGGAGAAGGTCACTGCACATCTATTTTCAGGTGTCTCCCGAGATGTTTAAATTGGATTCAAGTCCATGTTCTGGCTGGGCCATTCAAGGACATTCAGAGACTTTCCTGAAGCCAGTCCTGCATTGTCTTGGCTGTGTGCGTAGTGTCGTTGTCCTGTTGGAAGGTGAACCTTCCCCCAGTCTGAGGTCCTGAGCAGGTTTTCATCAGGGATCTCTTTGTACTTTGCTCTGCTCATCTTTCCCTCAAGCCTGACTAGTCACCCAGTCCCTGCCGCTGAAAAACATCACTACAACATGATGCTGCCACCACCATTTAAATGTTTTTATTTCACCTTTATTTAACCAGGTAGGCCAGTTGAGAACATGTTCTCATTTACAACTGCGACCTGGCCAAGATAAAGCAAAGCAGTGTGACACAAACAACACAGAGTTACATATGGGATAAACAAACATACAGTCAATAACACAATAGAAAAGTCTATATACAGTGTGTGCAAATGTAGTAAGATTAGGGAGGTAAGGCAATAAATGGGCCATAGTGGTGAAATATTTACAATTTAGCAATTAAACACTGGAGTGTGCAGAAGATGAATTTGCAAGAAGAGATACTAGGTTGCAAAGGAGCAGAAAAATAAATAAAATGGGGATGAGGTAGTTTGGTGGGCTATTTACAGATGGGCTATGTACAGGTGCAATGATCGGTAAGCTGCTCTGACAGCTGATGCTTAAAGTTAGTGAGGGAGATATAAGTCTCCAGCTTCATTGGCAGCAGAGAACTGGAAGGAAAGGAAAGCTTCACCGTAGGGACGGTGCCAGGTTTCCTCCAGACGTGACGCTAGGCATTCAGGCCAAAGAGTTCAGTCTTCAATCTCATCAGACCAGAGAATCTTGTTTCTCATGGTCTGAGAGTCCTTTAGGTGCCTTTTGGCAAACTTGAAAAAAGTGGGCTGTCATGTGCCTTTTACTGAGGAGTGGCTTCCGTCTGGCCACCATAAAGGCCTGATTGGTGGAGTGCTACAGAGATGGTTGTCCTTCTGGAAGGTTCTCCCATCTCCACAGAGGAACTCTGGAGCTCTGTCAGAGTGGCCATTGGGTCCCTGGCCAAGGCCCTTCTCCCCTGATTGCTCAGTTTGGCCAGTCATCCAGCTCTAGGAAGACTCTTGGTTGTTCCAAACTTCTTCCATTTAAAAAAGATGGAGGCCACTGTGTTCTTGGGGACCTGCAATGCTGCAGAATTTTTTTGGTACCCTTCCCCAGATCTGTGCCTCGACACAATCCTGTCTCAGAGCTGTACAGACAATTCGTTCGACCTCATAGCTTGGTTTTTGCTCTGATGTGCACTGTCAATTGTGGGACCGTATATAGACAGGTGTGTGCCTTTCCAAATCATGTCCAATCAATTGAATTGACCACAGGTGGACTCCAATCAAGTTGTAGAAACATTTCAAGGATTATCAATGGAAACAGGATGCACCTGAACTCAGTATCAAGTCTCATAGAAAAGGGTCTGCATATTTATGTAAATAAGTCATTTCTGCTTTTTATTAAATTGGCAACAAACAGAAAATGTTTTGTTATTGTGGGGTATTGTGTGTAGATTGATGAGGAAAAAATATAATCAATTTTAGAATAAGGCTCTAACATAACAAAATGTGGAAAAAGTCAAGGGGTCTGAATACTTTCCGAATGCACTGTATAGTGCCCATGGGTCCTGGTCAAAAGTACTTGACTATTTAATGAATATAGTGCTATGTGGGATGCAACCAGTGTTACAGTTTAGTCACCCTTTTAGGTCCTCTCAGGATCCAGCAGCCTAGTTTCTTCTGAGGTATCCCAGCCAGAGTGCCTCAGATTCTGCTGCGAGTCTGAGCCACACACCTCTTAACCTTCTCGCTTGTTCCCATCTCAATAGCCTAAAGCAGGGCAGGCAACTAGATTCAACCGCAGGCCGATCATTGTCAGAGCGGATGGCCAGGGGCCGGAACATAATTTTAATAATTTGTACACTGCAAATTTATCAAAAGCAAGGCCAAAAACAGATTGTATTTGAAAATAGTAATCATACCTGGATTATATTGAGACACCATCACATATGTCTCTCTTTTTATTTGTGTGAATACTTGGTGAACAGATTTCCTGGATTAAAACAATGTTTAGCTGAATTCCTGGTGATTCTTGACTTTTCTCACAGAAAACGAAAATCCTTAACTTGACTAAAAACTTTTGGGCAAAAATTAAATCCATCGCGGGCCGGATTAGTCCACTTGTTGCCAACCCCTGGTCTGAAGTGTCTTCTTTCCTCATCGCCTTTCCTTCATCTACACTGATGAATTAGACATAATCTGTGGGGTGTCCACTGTGTGAAATGAAACGTCTCTCTGAATAAGTGACTAAATGAGACTAACCTGTCCTGTAAAAATACAGGTCCAATTAAAAAAATGAGTAGATGAAGGAGAGGAGACAAGGAAAAGAGCCACTTTAAACTATTGAGATGCACCACCGCCCTCTCTGTTCAGTATGGGAGTATCCCGTCTACTTCTTCACTTCTTGAATCCGTCCCCCTGGATGGCAAATTGTCTGTTGGGCTTGGTGGACTCATCAGGTCATACAGTTGTCCCACCTGCTCGTCCTGGAACAGTTTGAGATCCCCCCCTCTGACAACATTTAGACACAGTTCTTCATGTCGCTGTAGTTCTACACAGAGGAGAAATAAAAAGATAATTAACACAATGACATTCCTGATGTGGATCAATTAAGTGTTCATCTATCTATCCACACTAGTGGTTCCTGGTTACTGTACCCCTAATCACATGTTCAAATTACCCCTGATGTGCAAATGTTCAATTGGCTTATGTCTTCCTAAGTACCCCGTGTGGCTAGGCCAGGTACACCCAGAGAACCACTGCTTTAGACATATCAAAGATCTCACCTTTCCATTCCCCTTCATTGAATCCATTACTCTGGCAAACCTATGCCTACCGAGGATTTTCAATAGTCAATTCCATTGAATTAATAAGGAAATACAGTGACTTGCGAAAGTATTCACCCCCTTGGCATTTTTTCTATTTTGTTGCCTTACAACCTGGAGCTAAAATAGATTTTTTGGGGGACTTTGTATCATTTCATTTACACAACACACCTACCACTTTGAAAATGCAAAATATTGTAATTGTGAAACAAACAAGAAATAAAACAAAACATTTAAAACTTGAGCATGCATAACTATTCACCCCCCATGGATGTCTCTATAAGCTTGGCACATCTAGCCACTAGGTTTTTTGCCCGTTCTTCAAGGCAAAACTGCTCCAGCTCCTTCAAGTTGGATGGGTTCTGCTGGTGTACAGCAATCTTAAGTCATACCACAGATTCTCAATTAGATTGAGTTCTGGGCTTTGACTAGGCCATTCCAAGACAATTCAATGTTTCCCTTTAAACCACTCGAGTGTTGCTTTAGCAGTATGCTTAGGGTCATTGTCCTGCGGGAAGGTGAACCTCCGTCCCAGTGTAAAATCTCTGGAAGACTGAAACTGGTTTCCCTCAAGAATATCTCTGTATTTAGCGCCATCCATCATTCCTTCAATTCTGACCAGTTTCCCAGTCCCTGCCGATGAAAAGCATCCCCACAGCATGATGCTGCCATCACCATGCTTCACTGTGGGGATGGTGCTCTCAGGGTGATGAGAGGTGTTGGGTTTGAGCCAGACATAGCGTTTTCCTTGATGGCCAAAAAGCTCAATTTTAGTCTCATCTGACCAGAGCACCTTCTTCTATATTTTTGGGGAGTCTCCCACGTGCCTTTTGGCGAACACCAAACATGCTTGCTTCTTTTTTTTCTTTAAGCAATGGCTTTTTTTTCTGGACACTCTTCTGTAAAGGCCAGCTCTGTGAAGTGTACGGCTTAGAGTGGTCCTATGGACAGATACTCCAATCTCCGCTGTGAGGCTTTGCAGCTCCTTCAGGGTTATCTTTGGCCTCTTTGTTGCCTCTCTGATTATTACCCTCCTTGCCTGGTCCGTGAGTTTTGGTGGGCGGCTCTCTCTTGGCAGGTTTGTTGTGGTGCCATATTCTTTCCATTTTTTAAATATTGGATTTAAAGGGTGCTCAGTGCGATGTTCAAAGTTTCTGATATTTTTTTATAATCCAACCCTGATCTGTACTTCTCCACAACTTTGTCCCTGACCTGTTTGGAGAGCTCCTTGGTCTTCATGGTGCCGCTTGCTTGGTGGTGCCCCTTGCTTAGCGGTGTTGCAGACTCTGGGGCCTTTCAGAACAGGTGTATATATACTGAGATCATGTGACAAATCATGTGACACCTGTGTGCAACTGAACTAATTATGTGACTTCTGAAGGTAATTGGTTGCACCAGATTTTACAATCAAATGCCTACCGCATTATCTACCAAGAGAATTCTCTTCCATCATAATCACAGTCATGTATATCCCGCCCCAATCAGACACATCGACGGCCCTGAAAGAACTACATTTGACTCTATGTAAACTAGAAACCACCTATACTGAGGCTGCATTTATTGTAGCTTGGGGATTTAACAACGCTAATCTGAAAACAAGGTTCCCTAAATTTGAGCATATCGAATGCGTGGTCCGGGCTGGAAAAACCCTGGATCATTGTTATTCTAACTTCTGCGACGCATATAAAGCCCTCTCCCGCCCTCCTTTTGGAAAATCTGACCATGACTCCATTTTGTTGCTCCCAGCCTATAGACAGAAACTAAAACAGGAAGCGCCCGTCCTCAGGCCTGTTCAATGCACGTCAGAACAATCGGATTCCACGCTTCAAGATTGCTTCGATCACGTGGACTGGGATATGTTCCGCATAGCATCGGACAATAACATTGATGAATACGCTGATTCGGTGAGCGAGTTTCTTAGCAAGTGCATCGGTGATGTTGTACCCACAGCGTCTATTAAAACATTTCCTAACCAGAAACCGTGGATTGATGGCAGCATTTGCGCAAAACTGAAAGCGTGAACCACTGCTATTAATCAGGGCAAGGTGACCAGAAACATGACCAAATACAAACAGTGTAGCTATTCCCTCCTGAAGGCAATCAAACAAGCTAAGCGTCAGTATAGAGACAAAGAGTCGCAATTCAACAGCTCAGACACAAGGGGTATGTGGCAGGGTCTATAGTCAATCACGGACTACAAAAGGAAAACCAGCCCCGTCGCGGACCACGATGTCTTGCTCCTAGACAAACTAAACAACTTCTTTGCTCGCTTTGAGGACAACACAGTGCCACTGACTGGGCCCGCTACCAAAACCTGCGGGCTCTCCTTCACTGCAGCCAACGTGAGTAAAACATTTAAATGTGTTAACCCTTGCGGGGCTGCCGGCCCAGAAGGCATCCCCAATCGCGTTCTCAGAGCATGCTCAGACCAGCTGGCTGGTGTGTTTACGGACATATTCAATCAATCCTTATCCCAGTCTGCTGTTCCCACATGCTTCAAGAGGGCCACCATTGTTCCTGTTCCCAAGAAAGCGAAGGTAACTGAGCTAAATGACTATCGCCACATAGCACTCACTTCCGTCATCATGAAGTGCTTTGAAAGACTAGTCAAGGACCATATCACCTCCCCCCTACCTGACACCCTAGACCCACTCCAATTTTCTTACCGCCCCAATAGGTCCACAGACGACGCAATCGCAATCACACTGCACACTGCCCTAACCCATCTGGACAAGAGGAATACCTATGTAAGAATGCTGTTTATCGACTACAGCTCAGCAATTAACACCATAGTACCCTCCAAACTCGTCATTAAGCTCGAGACCCTGGGTCTTGACCCCGCACCGTGCAACTGGGTCCAGGACTTCCTGATGGACCACCCCAGGTGGTGAGGGTAGGGAACAACATCTCCTCCCCGCTGATCCTCAACACTGGGGCCCCACAAGGGTGCGTTGTCAGCCTTCTCCTGTACTCCCTGTTCACCCATGACTGCGTGGCCCTGCACGACTCCAACTCAATCATCAAGTTTGCAGACGACACTACAGTGATAGGCTTGATTACCAACAACGACGAGACGGCCTACAGGGAGGAGGTGAGGGCACTCGGAGTATGGTGTCAGGAAAATAACCTCACACTCAATGTCAACAAAACAAAGGAGATGATTGTGGACTTCAGGAAACAGCAGAGGGAGCAGCCCCCTATCCACAGCGTACACATCACGGACAAACTGAAATGGTTCACCCACACAGACATTGTGGTGAGGAAGGCTCAGCAGCGCCTCTTCAACCTCAGGAGGCTGAAGAAATTCGGCTTGTCACCAAAAACGCACAAACTTTTACAGATGCACAATCGTGAGTATCCTGTCGGGCTGCATCACCGCCTGGTAAGGCAACTGCTTCGCTCACAACCGTAAGGCTCTCCAGAGGGTAGTGAGGTGTCGTGCCTTTGGCTATGCCGGATTAAGTGATATGACATGCTATTCTATAAAATCATTTCTCTGTAATTAATTTTACCTGATTGAGATAATCATGTAAATGTAATTAACTAGAATGTCGGGGAACCACAAAATAATATTTATAGAGCAGGTATCTTCCGAATAAACTCTTAAAGACCCAGTAATATTTTACATCAATTGCAGTCAATATTAATCGTCACCTTATTTCAGTCTCATCTGAAAGTTGTAAATTCTTGGTTATCTTCACGAACCCTGGCTAACAAGTTGAATAAGCAATACAAAATTGGGTTTAATTATTTATTTACTAAATACCCAACTAATCACATATACACAGAATGAATCATACATTGATTAAAAATTATGTCATAAAGGAAAACGTCCCTAGCAGATGGAACATATATGACAGCTGGTTACACAAACAAAAGGGGGTTGGGTTTGAGTGAAAGAGCGGGAAGACTGAAGAACAAAGGGAGAAGCGATGTCTCTATTGGGCCGTAGGCAGCTACTCTATCGTAAATACAGAATCTTATGCATTCTAAATTACCACCCATTTGGAAAAGGAAAATGCAATAAATATTTACTCTGAGCTACGCTTCAATAGGTTGGTGGTAGATAGAAGGCCATGTTGCCCAACTAAGTCTTTGTCCTTTGAAGAGTGTCTCCGGTGGTGAACGGGAAACGTTGTAGCGTCGTCGTTGTCTGGTAGACGGGATACTCTGTCCATCCTTCCCTAGCCCACGTTTACAGCGGCCGCTGCTAACTCAACGGCTAGGAGGTATCACTTCTGTAGCGAATAAGAGTTCAAAGTTCATACCATTCGCAACCAAAGCTCATGCTGAGGTTGGGTTCGTTATGTAGTTATTATCTGAATCCTTCTGACATCGGATCATCATCCTAATGTACCTGGAAAAGGAGGTTACATTTTCGTCAAGGGCTTATATAGTGGAGGGAGAAGGGTGTCTTTCATAGTTTATAGCCCATGTCTCTTCACATGAGCGGGCCACTGATAGAGCAGAGCCCTAACCTTATGAAAACCCAAATCTCTCATTTGGAAGCTAAGATTACATTTAATCTTTTCACCAATAATTTCAGATTCAAACATTTGAATTGCACAACAATTCCATGTGAATCTGATAACTATAATGTGTAGACTTTCCCAGATACAGTTTAGGTTGTCCTGTCATCAGTCATAACTGAACTGACATCATATTCATTAAGTACCAACGCATATTTCCAACTGGTTCTATTACCGAAATATGGTTCCTTTCCCTCCACTTGTTTGATGTTCCCAGACTCTCTGTTTAAACTTCTTATGGCTGGGGGGCAGTATTGAGTAGCTTGGATGAATAAGGTGCCCAGAGTAAACGGCTTGCTCTTCAGTCTCAGTTGCTAATATATGCATATTATTATTAGTATTGGATAGAAAACGCTCTGAAGTTTCTAAAACTGTTTGAATGATGTCTGTGAGTATAACAGAACTCATATGGCAGGCAAAAACCTTCCAAACAGGAAGTGAGAAATCTGAGGTTGGTAGATTGTCAACACAGTTCCTATTGAAATCCCATTGAGATATGAATGAAGTTGCACTTCCTAGGGCTTCCACTAGATGTTATTTTTTTAAATTTCACTTCACCAATTTGGACTATTTTGTGTATGTCCATTACATGAAATCCAAATAAAAATCCATTTAAATTACAGGTTGTAATGCAACAAAATAGGAAAAACGCCAAGGGGGATGAATACTTTTGCAAGGCACTGTACAATCGTGGCTAAACGTTTTGAGAATGACACAAATATTAATTTCCACAAAGTTTGCTGCCTCAGTGTCTTTAGATATTTTTGTCAGATGTTACTATGGAATACTGAAGTATAATTACAAGCATTTCATAAGTGTCAAATACTTTTATTGACATTTACATGAAGTTGATGCAAAGAGTCAATATTTTCAGTGTTGACCCTTCTTTTTCAAGACCTCTGCAATCCGCCCTGGCAGGCTGTCAATTAACTTCTGGGCCACATCCTGACTGATGGCAGCCCATTCTTGCATAATCAATGCTTGGAGTTTGTCAGAATTTGTGGGGTTTTGTTTGTCCCCCCACAAGTTCTCAATGCGATTAAGGTCTAGGGAGTTTCCTGGCCATGGACCCAAAAATATTGATGTTTTGTTCCCTGAGCCACTTAGTTACCACTTTTGCCTCATGGTAAGGTGCTCCATCATGCTGGAAAAGGCGTTGTTTGTCACTAAACTGTTCCTGGATGGTTGGGAGAAGTTCTCAGAGGATGTGTTGGTACCATTCTTTATTCATGGCTGTGTTCTTAGGCAAAATTGTGAGTGAGCCCACTCCCTGGCTGAGAAGCAACCCCACACAAGAATGGCCTCAGGATGCTTTACTGTTGGCATGACACAGGACTGATGGTAGCATTCACATTGTCTTCTCCAGAGAAGTTTTTTTCCAGATGCCCCAAGCAAACGGAAAGGGGATTCATCAGAGAAAATGACTTTACCTCAGTCCTCAGCAGTCCAATCCTTGTACCTTTTTCAGAATATCAATCTGACCCTGATATTTTTCCTGGAGAGAATAGGCTTCTTTTCTGCCCTTCTTGACACCAGGCCATCCTCCAAAAGTCTTCGCCTCACTGTGCATGCAGATTAGAGGTCGACCGATACGGATACTGATTAATGGAGGACCAAAAACAGCCAATACCGATTAATCAGACAATTTTTTATTTATTTGTAATAATGACAATTACAACAATACTGAATTAACACTTATTTTAACTTAATATAATACATCTATAAAATCAAGCGTGCACCCGGCTAACTAGCTAGCCATTTCACATCGTTTACACCAGCCTAATCTCAGGAGTTGACAGGCTTGAAGTCATAAACAGCTGCTGGCAAATGCACGAAAGTGCTGTTTGAATGAATGCTTATGAGCCTGCTGCTGCCTACCATTGCTCAGTCAGACTGCTCTATCAAATCATAGACTTAGTTATAACATGATAACACACAGAAATACGAGCCTTAGCTCATTAATATGGCTGAATCCGGAAACTATCATCTCGAAAACAAGAAAACGTTTATTCTTTCAGTGAAATTCGGAACCGTTCCGTATTTTATCTAACGGTTGGCATCCATAAATCTAAATATTCCTGTTACATTGCACAACTATGTTATGTTATGTCATAATTACGTAAAATTCTGGCAAATTAGGCGGCCCAAACTGTTGCATATACACTGACTCTGCGTGCAATGAACGCAAGAGAAGTGACATAATTTTACCTGGTTAATATTGCCTGTTAACCTGGATTTCATTTAGCTAAATATGTAGGTTTAAAAATATACAATTCTGTGTATTGATTTTAAGAAAGGCATTGATGTTTATGGTTAGGTACACATTGGAGCAACGATACGCACCGCATCGATTATATGCAACGCAGGACACGCTAGATAAACTAGTAATATCATCAACCATGTGTAGTTAACTAGTGATGATGATTGATTGATTGATTGATTGTTTTTTATAAGATAAGTTTAATGCTAGCTAGCAACTTACCTTGGCTTACTGCATTTGCGTAACAGGCAGTCTCCTCGTGGAGTGCAATGTAATCAGGTGGTTAGAGCGTTGGACTAGTTAACTGTAAGGTTGCAAGATTGAATCCCCCGAGCTGACAAGGTAAAAATCTGTCGTTCTGCCCCTGAACGAGGCAGTTAACCCACTGTTCCTAGGCCATCATTGAAAATAAGAATGTGTTCTTAACTGAGTTGCCTAGTTAAATAAAAGTGTAAAAAAAAAAATGTGGCCAAATCGGTGTCCAAAAATACAGATTTCCGATTGTTATGAAAAATTGAAATCGGCCCGAATTAATCGGCCATTCCGATTAATCGGTCGACCTCTAATGCAGATGCACTCACACCTGCCTGCTGCCATTCCTGAGCAAGCTCTGTACTAGTGGTGCCCCGATCCCGCAGCTAAATCAACTTTAGGAGGTGGTCCTGGCGCTTGCTGGACTTTCTTGGGCGCCCTGAAGCCTTCTTCACAACAATTGAACCACTCTCCTTGAAGTTCTTGATGATCCGATAAATGGTTGATTTAGGTGCAATCTTATTGGCAGCAATATCCTTGCCTAATCATAAACAGCACGTGTTTCCTTGCAGGTAAACATGGTTTACAGAGGAAGAACAATGCACCACCCTCCTTCCAAGCACCACCCTCCTTTTGAAGCTTCCAGTCTGTTATTCAAACTCAATCAGTATGACAGAGTGATCTCCAGCCTTGTCCTCGTCAACACTCACACCTGTGTTAACGAGAGAATCACTGACATGATGTCAGCTGGTCCTTTTGTGGCAGGGCTGAAATGCAGTGGAAATGTTTTTGGGGGATTCAGTTCATTTGCATGGCAAAGAGGGACTTTGCAATTAATTGCAATTCATCTGATCACTCTTCATAACATTCTGGAGTATATGCAAATTGCCATCATACAAAATGAGGCAGGAGACTTTGTGAAAATGTATATTTGTGTCATTCTCAAAACTTTTGGCCACGACTGTACACAGATATACATGTATTCATACATAGCCTATCACATCAATATGGAAAGCACATATCTCCAGTCAAATTATTGGCCTGCTGTACTACCCTCATTGGGGAAAATATGATATGCATGAATCAATCCATTCTATAGCATGAATCTATTAAATAGCACCCTGTAAGGTTGATTGGGTATAAGGGGTCCCGTGGAGTCTTTCCTAATTCTTATCTCGGAATTCCTGAACCTATCATGGGATTTGACACGGACACTACAGGGGTCACTGGCAGAAGATCTGAGCTCATTTAAAGGGCTAATAGAGGTCATATCCCACACCTGACCTGCAACACAGCCAGTCAGACCTGGTCAGAAATGGAGATTGACCTGCAATGTAGTGCAGGTCATACATAGAGATTGCTGCATCGAAGAAGCAATTTAAAGAGTATTTGCAGAGAGTTGTCTTTCAGAACTGTTCACGGCTAGCAGCAAATACTTTTGCAATTCAAAGATGTCATCCAATATGCCAGTCTGTCACACTACATTGTACAATATCAGGCAAGGCAAGAGTCTTGGTCTGAGGCTGACTATAAGAGATATGGGGGACGGGAATACATTTCTATTGCCTAAAATGTCAACCCTTCGGAGTACGCTCTCTGACTTTCAGCTCTCTAAGCACACATTACTGCACAAAGAGGACCAAACCACTTAACTAATACAGTGCAGTAAGTGCACTCTGCAGAGTGATCACATTTGTGCAGGTCAAGCTGATCAATATAAGCGGTTGATCACTATAACCCTGGAGTGCACTGTATGGCAAATACAGGGAACAGAACAGTCATCGATTCCATTTCAATGATTCCTTTCAATGATTCCTTTCCTCCTTGCTATCATACTGGGACAGATGACGTCCATCAAGCTAGCATCATCTCCGCTGGACCATGTCCAAGACAACATCAGGAAACAGTGTGTCATTTGACTCTAGCCAGACAGACCCGCCAAATCTGTCAAGACCACTTCTGAATCATAACAACAAGGAGATAAAGGTCAGTTTTCATTCAAACAAAAAAGGAAATAAAAATCCCTGTCTGGAGTTGTAACAAATGTTACGACCTCGCATCGAGCCATTCACAAAAACATCGTAAGGTTTTGGAAGTGGCTCAATTTAAAGAAATAACAGGCTATTTGTCAAAAACCTTTCTCCTGTCATGTACATAATGGAATTATTTTGAGTGTTGGCCAAGCGGTCATAATTCTTGGAGACAGAGGAGAGCAGTCGTGTGCTGAAGTCACTAGTAAGAACACTTTGGGGTTGTCGTGGAGACCCGAGACCGAAATTTCAATGTCATATTTATACTCTCACTTTTTGAAGGCTGTCATGCAGAAACAACAACTTTCTCAAGGTTACAGTACAACTTTATTTGTACATTGGTAAGAGAAATTTGTTGGAAATTCAGTATAAAGCTGATCTATCGATTCTACTTTCTCATGGTACATTTTGAACACATCACTTCAATAAACCTATTTTCTCTAGTCTGACTGGATTTGCTCGGGTAAAGTATTCCCTAGTCTTGTTAGGGAAGCTTTGGTTAGTTCTGCCCTTACACTTGGGAGTTGGATATGCAAAATGTGGTACTTTGAGGTCAAGACCTCCTTCTGACTCTCGACATGACTCAAACAGATGGTCGGCTGCCAATCAACTAATGACACACACCTCTCTCTCTCTCTCTCCGACCTTACTCTGCATCTCTTGGTCAAAGTCAAGGTAATTCCCATTCCACCCTCTCAGTGTACTGAGTCCCTACCATGCCGGCCGTATTAACCAGGCCTGGTCCTTGCTCCTGTGGTGTCCCCCCCCTCTCTATTTTAAGGGGGCCTTTGTAACTGGATCAGAATGAACACGTAGAGCTCATAATCAGATTAGGAGGCTTTGTGTCTGTGTGTGTGTGTGTGTGTGTGTGTGTGTGTGTGTGTGTGTGTGTGTGTGTGTGTGTGTGTGTGTGCGCATGAGAAAGAATGTGAGTGTGTGTGTGTGTGTGTGTGTGTGTTTAATCACATTTAGGAGTCTCTCTCCTCGTCTGTTCTTTGGGCTCTGCCTACCGCCCTTCTACACTTCTCAGAGCCAGCTTGGAAGGAGGGAGGGAACGGTGATTCACCAGAGAGAGAGGGAAGGAGAGAGAGAGAGCCAAGATAGAGATTCTACGTTCTGGCACATTGGTTACATCAGGCTCTACAGTGCGACCATTTTAATCGCATTTGCGACTAAAAATAGATGTGTTACCGAAATGCTAAAGTAAAATGTAGCAAAATTGTCAATTGTACGAATTGGATTCATAACATATGATAACATATGATACGAATTTGGCATGCAATTATTTTGGCTATGCCCCCATTATTATCCTATGCACCCATAGGATGACAATGCCTCCATCCACAGGGCACAAGTGGTCATTGAATGGTTTGATGAGCATGAAAACGATGTAAACTATATGCCATGGCCGTCTCAGTCACCAGATCTCAACCCAATTGAACACTTATGAGAGATTCTGGAGCAGCGCCGGAGACAGCGTTTTCCACCACCATCAACAAAACACAACATTATGGAATACCTCGTGGAAGAATGGTGTCGCATCCCTCCAATAGAGTCCCAGACACTTGTATAATCTAGGCCACGGTGCATTGAAGCTGTTCAACGCCCTATTAAGACACTATGTTGGTGTTTCCTTTATCTTGGTAGTTATCTGTATAATGTTCATTCAAATGATATTAACTGATGTGGCTCATGCAACATTTTCATGCAACATTTTGTAATGTCAGTTGAGTTGAATCAACAAATCACAGCACATATTGATGGGTACAATTCCTGCTTTGCTCCTCACAATGGCTGCCAGTCCACCCATAATGCCATCAGTAACCACGTTTCCATCTACAAAAATCAAGACAGCTCTGATGGAAAATTTTATAAATGCCAAAAGATCATTTATTTGTTCGACATGGTGGGATCTTTTTGTGTCTGTAAAACAAATTATGCGGGAAATGGCAGTGGAAACGCCTTTCTGCACAAATATTTATATAATAACCATCATATCGAAGTAAATTTGGAGTCACACGATGATATGGTGTGTGGTCATCTCACTATGACTTGGGAAAGCAACAGTAGTTTATTAGGCTACAGATTAAATAAATGATGATACATTTCAAAGGGTGGTGAAAGTGCACAGAGATGGGCTTGATGCTGTTGTCTAATAAATATTGAGGGTCATATTTTGGTGACATCATGATTGATGCTTGACAGCCGTTTGACAAATACAAAAGATCTCGCTCTTTTGTCCATAATAATAATAATAATGTCACCATGTAGGTTATACCTGCATTCTAGCCACACATATCCTTTTAACTGCAACAAGTCAATTTGATTGAAACATCTCTGGGAAAATGCACATATTGTTTTCATGCAGATTTTAGAATATTCACATGAAAATCTGTCGCCAATTGGATGGAAACATGGCTACTGACTATGCTGTGTGCCTAAGTGAAATGTCACAGATAGATAAGAACATCTTTGGTGAAGTGCTGAATGATTCATTTTTAGAAGCCCACCCCAGAAGCTGGTCTAATTTACCAGAAAGTCTACTAAAGTGTAACATTGTCCTCGTGTTTCTTGGCTATTTACATCATTTTGTTCACAGGCTAGGTTATTTTTCAATGCTATTTTGAGTTTGCTGCAAGTGTTAGCAAAAATACAATGGAAATTCAGTCTCACTTAGAGACATGCGAGTTTCACTGTTACCACGGCAACCTCCAGCCCTTAAAGGGGCAGCTGAACATCGTTGCAACTAAATTACTGAAATATTTGAGGGTACATTGTGGAACACAGCAAAATCATTGTATTTTTAAACTTTTTGTAATTTCTTATCATTAAAACACTATTCCTTCATTGGGGCACATGTGCTCCTTATAAAAAAAAAACATCAGAGTACATTCCAAACCACTCTGATATAGCTTAGGCCAGGGATCATCAACTAGATTCAGCCCGGAACAATTTTTTAATGGAGCGGATGGTCAGGGGACAGAACATAATTACAAATAATTTGTAGAATGCAAATTGACCGCAAGAAGCCCAAACGGATATAATGTTTGAGGAAAACATAATCATTTAAAACCTTGCATACACTTGTATATGACCGTGTGTCTTTCTATGATGCATGGCAATACTTGGGAACAAATTTCTTAAATTAAAACGACAGAGCTGATTTCCTGGTGTTTTTACAGTCTTTTATGTCCAACAACAAAAATTCCACACACATTATTATATATATTTTTTCGGCACAGACAACTTGGGGTGACAGATAGAATCACCCGCGTGCAGAAAATCCCCAGCTGGGGAACCCTGGCCTAGGCCTAAAGATAAACATAAGGCGTTTCTACAGATTATTTAAAATATTTTATTTCACCTTTATTTAAACCAGGTTATTATCATATCAGAAACATTTTCTTTCGCAAGAGCATCTGGACCAAGACAACAGCAAGTAAAGGAGAGGCTTGTATGGAGCCAGGAGAGAAGAAGAAAAAGAAGAATAGAATAGTAAGCAGCAGCTCCATCCCCCGTGGATTCCCATTCTACGTCAGTCGGGGCCACCGCCGTGGTCAAAGACAAAAGGACTACATTCTCTATGCTCTGGCATCCAGCTGCCATCCCATCACTACTTCATTAGACTCATTACTGCTGGTAGATGGATTCCCTTCCTCTCTAATTCATCATTACACTGGAAAAACACTCTATAGGTTGCTCTCATACAGCCATAGTAATACAAACTGGGAGATATCTGGGTTCAGTTTACTCCCATTTCATGTGAAGCATATTGAACACCTGGTAGAAAAACAAGGCTACATCAATCCTATCGATTATGATTAATTCATGAATAAGAAGATCAAATCAAGTTGTATGTGTCACATGCGTTGAATACAACAGGTGTAGACCCTACAGTGAAATTATTATTTCCAAGCCCTTAACCACCAATGCAGGTTAAAAAAATACCTACAAAAAATTAGAATAAGAAATAAAAGTAACAAATAATTAAAGAGCAGCAGCAAAATAACAATAGTGAGGCTATATACAGGGGGTACTGGTACAGAGTCAATGTGCGGGGGCACTGGTTAGTCGAGGTAATTGAGGTAATATGTACATGTAGGTAGAGTTATTAAAGTGACTATGCATAGATAATAACAGAGAGTAGCAGCAGCGTAAAAGGGGGGCAATACAAATAGTCTGGGTAGCCATTTGATTAGACGTTCAGGAGTCTTATGGCTTGGGGGTAGAAGCTGTTTAGAAGCCTCCTGGATGTATACTTGGCGCTCCGGTACCGGTTGCCGTGCGGTAGCAGAGAGAACAGTCTATGACTAGGTTGGCTGGACTCTTTGACAATATTAGGGCCTTCCTCTGACACCGCCTGGTATATAAGTCCTGGATGGCAGGAAGCCGTACGCACTAGTCTCTGTAGTGCCTTGCGGTCGGAGGCCGAGCAGTTGCCATACCAGGCAGTGATGCAACCAGTCAGGATGCTCTCGATGGTGCAGCTGTAGAACCTTTACTTAATACATTTTAAAATATGTATATATATTTCACCTTTATTTAACCAGGTAGGCCAGTTGAGAACAAGATCTCATTTATAACTGCGACCTGGCCAAGATAAAGCAAAGCAGTGCGACACAAACAACACAGAGTTACACATGGGATAAACAAACGTACAGTCAATAACACATTAGAAAAATCTATATATAGTGTGTGCAAATGTAGTAACATTAGGGAGGTAAGGCAATAGATAGTGGTGAAATGATTACAATTTAGCAATTAAACACTGGAGTGATGGATGTGCAGAAGATGAATGTGCAAGTAGAGATACTGGGGTGCAAAGGAACAAAAATAATAATAATATGGGGATGAGGTAGTTGGGTGGGCTATTTACAGATGGGCTGTGTACAGGTGCAATGATCGGTAAGCTGCTCTGACAGCTGATGCTTAAAGTTAGTTAGGGAGATATAAGACCCCAGCTTCAGTGATTTTTACAATTTGTTCCAGTCGTTGGTAGCAGAGAACTGGAAGGAAAGGCGGCCAAAGGGGGAGTTGGCTTTGGGGATGACCAGTGAAATAAACCTGCTGGAGTGCATACTACGGATGGGTGCTGCTATGGTGACCAGTGAGCTGAGATAAGGCATAGCTTTACCTGGCAAAGACTTATAGATGATCTGGAGCCGGTGGGTTTGGCGACGAATATGAAGCGAGGGCCAGCCAATGAGAGCATACAGGTCGCAGTGGTGGGTAGTATATGGGGCTTTGGTGACAAAACGGATGGCACTGTGATAGCAAATTGGATGTAGTCTGAGTAGAGTGTTGGAGGCTATTTTGTAAATGACAACGCTGAAGTCAAGGATCGGTAGGATAGTCAGTTTTACGAGGGTATGTTTGGCAGCATGAGTGAAGGATGCATTGTTTGCGAAATAGGAAGCCGATTCTAGATTAAATGTTGTATTGGAGATGCTTAATGTGAGTCTGGAAGGAGAGTTTACAGTCTAACCAGACACCTAGGTATTTGTAGTTGTCCACATATTCTAAGTCAGAACCGTCCAGAGTAGTGATGCTAGACGTGCGGGCTGGTGCGGGCAGCGATCGATTGAAGAGCATGCATTTAGTTTTACTTGCATTTAAGAGCAGTTGGAGGCCACGGAAGGAGTGTTGAATGGCATTGAAGCACGTCTGGAGGTTTGTTACCACAGTTTCGAAAGAAGGGCCAGAAGTATACAGAATGGTGTTGTCTGCGTAGAGGTGGATCAGAGAATCACCAGCAGCAAGAGCGAGAAGAGAAGAGAAAAGAGTCGACCCGAGAATTGAACCCTGTGGCACCCCCATAGAGACTGCCTGAGGTCTGGACAACAGGCCCTCCGATTTGACACACTGAACTCTATCTGAGAAGTAGTTGGTGAACCAGGCGAGGCAGTCATTTGAGAAACCAAGGCTGCCGATATGAATGCGGTGATTGACAGAGTCAAAAGCCTACATAATCATTCTTGGTCAGATAAATAATACATAAATAGTTTGATAAATGAATCCTTGGAAGCTATCAGGACACAGGCCTGCCTGTGAAGTCATTTTACTAGCAGAATCCAAAAAGACTCATATCGAATGGCGGAATAAGTAGTCTAGTCTCACTCTAGATACAGGACTGAGTGCCACTGTCAGACAGCACCATCTGTGTTATACTCCATTAATTTGTCAGGAAATTTAGTTAGAAATTGTGCTACTAATGCACATGACGCCAAAAACACACATCGTAAAAGTAATGATGTTTTTGCTTGTGTGTCTGTGTATCTAACAACATCATGCTTTATGACCGTTTTTGAGAACCAACATCTTAAGAGGACTTTTGAACCACCTCAGGGACATCACAAAGGAGGCTTGGCAGATCAAATGCGTCAGAGCCTCTGGTGTGCGTACAGATGGCAGATTGATAGGGGGAAAGTTGAACTTGGGGACCCGTGTTTGAGTTTCAAATGTTCCATTTGAATAGTGTAGTTTGGATTTTTGGTTGACTTGATATCTTACCTATGCTGTTGAAATGTGTGGTATTTATCTGTGAGGAAAAGCAGAGAACATGTATAACTTCAATTTATGAATTGAAAATGTTCCTTAGTTTTCAACAAAGATTTATAATGTCATTAACCAAACTTAAATTTGGGTTTGTATACGTATTAAGCCCACCAAAATATAAGTTTAGACATAACAAAATATACTATTATATATATTTTTTTATGACTTTACTTAGAATTGTTTTGGCAAAATATGTGAAAAGCATGGGTCGCTGTCATACCTTGTACATAAACTGCTTACAGGTAAGAAAACCAATATATAATTTTGTAATTTGGGTGAACTATCACTAACATTGAGGAGAAGGGGTGATTCTTAAAAAACGTCACCTAATAGCAAGAACAGCACCATCTAGTGGTAAGAACCTGGTAATATCAGGATGTAGCATGGGACATAAACCTAACAACTAAAATGAATAATTTCTATGATCAGGGAAAAAAAATCCATCTCCAAATTCACTGAGAATACATTACATATGATGAAGAGACAATACTCCAAGCCGCAGCTCCATACTATTTGTAAGACATGGAGAATTGATACTATACACTTGTTGTTGGGGTGGGATTGGTGTGGGATGTAGGGGGTCCGTGGGTGGCTTTTGACCATTTCTGTGGATTCCTCATGCCTTACTCATTGTTAGAAAACTGCTTGGTCCAAATCGGATGTTATGTTACTGTATCTGTTGATTTGGGTGCTAAATATTAGCTTAATTTCTCAGAGATCAAATTATATTTCATAAAAATAATGCTGCAGAAATACTAATCGTATACTGAAATGACATGGAATGATCCTGAAGACAGTTTAAAATCTCCCTCTCGATTGTTGTATTACAAAGGTACAGGTGGTGGACCAAAAAATGAATAAAAGACAACCATATGGGTGAATAAAGGAAAACAATATGACAATGCCAAGAGTGTGCAAAGCTGTCATCAAGGCAAAGGGTGGCAACTTTGAAGAATCTCAAATATATTTGGATTTGTTTGACACTTTGACACTTTTTTGGTTACTATATGAGTTACTTCATAGTTTATGTCTTCACTATTCTACAATTTATTAAAAATTAAAAAAAATTGAATGAGTAGGTGTGTCCAAACTTTTGAATGGTACTGTATGTGAGAATGCTGTTCATTGACTACAGCTCAGCGTTCAAAACCATATTGCCCACAAAGCTCATCAATAAACTAAAGACCCTGGGACTAAACACCTCCCTCTGCAACTGGATCCTGGACTTCCTGACAGGCTGCCCCCAGGTGGAAAGGGTAAGCAACAACACATCTGCCACTCTGATCCTCAACACCTTGGGGCCCCTCAGGGGTGCGTGGTTATTCCCCTTCCTGTACTCCCTGTTCATCCACGACTGCGTGTCCAAGCACGACTCCAACACCATCATTAAGTTTGCTGACGACACAACGGTGGTAGACCTGATCACCGACAACGATGAGACAGCCTATAGGGAGGAGGTCAGAGACCTGGCCATGTGGTGGTCCAAAAGGCTCCTTAACAGCTTCTACCCCCAAGCCAGAAGACTGCTGAACAATTAATCAAATGGCCACCCAGATTATTTGCATTGACCCCCCCTCCCCCCTGTTTTTACACTGCTGCTACTTGCTGTTTACTATCTATCCGTAGTCACTTACCCCTACCTACATCTACAAATGACCTAAACTAACCTGTACCCCTGCACATTGACTCGATACTGGTACCCCCTGTATATAGCCTTATTATTGTTATTTTATTGTGTTACTTTTTTATATTTAGTAAATATTTTCTTAAACTGCCTTGTTGGTTAATTAAGGGTTTGTAAGTAAGCATTTCACGCTAAGCTCTACACCTGTTGTATTCTGGTGCATGTGACAGAATTTGATTAGATCTTGGAAACCCTTCCCAGAAGAGTGGTTGCTGTTATAGCAGCAATGGGGGGACCAATTCCATATAAATGCCCATGTCTTTTGAGATGTTCGACGAGGTGTCCACATACTTCTGTTGTGTTTCTTCATTGTGTGCTGTGCTAAAATCTGGAATCAGAGGCGCAGTCAAGTCTCTGAAATTATGTTAAACACTGCCATCGTTCGGCGAAGGTTTGAAAAAGCCACATGTTTTTCTATAATAAAGTGACCAACCATACTGGTTAAATCTCCCCTGTCTCCTCAAAGACTGTGCACTTGCAATGACATTGCGACTATGTACTGCTGCCAAAGTAATACTCATTCACATAAAAAGCAAGTCTCTCCGTAGATTTGCAGCTTTGGCAAATTTACAGTCATATTACAACAAGGACAGTTATTCAACGGAACAGAAAAGCGTTCCCTTGTTTATTCCCGAAAGTTGAATTTTCTTTGACTCTCGAAACGTCAAGATGCATATGTTTTATTTTAGTGTCCTCTAGCGGTGAATTTGTCTTTGGATAACGTTATTGACGTGCATTTCATAGTCATTGGATTTTACTTGCACCAAATGATATGAAGCACTAAGTAGCCTAAACACGCAATTACATCAGTCAGGGGATTCTCAATTTCCATCGTAACCTAAGACACAAATATTATAAATAATGGTTATTACATTTTTATAGAATTGTTACGACAATTCAATTATAGAATTGCTACATTTTATTTGAGCTCCCTCCCTACAAATTAAAAGGAAACATTCATGTGAAACTGACGAAATCTATTTTTGTTTCCTAGAACATTCTTGTGACTGTAGGTGAATCGTTGAATGCAGACTGACAATCGGTCAATTATATATAGCCTAGTAGTTTACATACAGTTGAAGTCGGAAGTTTACATACACTTAGCGTAACCGATGTGAAATGGCTAGCTAAATAGCAGGATGCGCGCTAATAGCGTTTTAATCGGTGGCATCACTCGCTCTGAGACCTTGAAGTAGTTGGTCCCCTTGCTCTGCAAGCCCGCGGCTTTTAAGGATCGATGGGTAACGATGCTTCGTGGGAGGCAGCTGTTGATGTGTGCAGAGGGTTCCGGGGTCAAGCCCAGGTAGGGGCGGGGAAAGGGACGGAAGCTATACTGTTAAATTAGGTTGTAATTAAAACTTGTTTTTCAACCACTCCACAAATTTCTTGTTAACAAACTATAGTTTTGGCAAGTCGGTTAGGACATCTACTTTGTGCATGACACAAGTCATTTTTCCAACAATTGTTTACAGACCGATTATTTCACTATATCACACTTCCAGTGGGTCAGAAGTTTACGTACACTAAATTGACTGTCTTTAAATAGCTTGGAAAATTCCAGAAAATGATGCCATGGCTTTAGAAGCTTCTGATAGCTTCGTTTGGCAGCAGGTAGCCTAGTGGTTAGAGCATTGGACTAGAAACGGAAAGATTGCAAGAATCCCAGAGCTGACAAGGTACAAATCTGTCGTTCTGCCCTTGAACAAGGCAGTTCACCCACTGTTCCTAGGCCGTCATTGAAAATAAGAAGTTCTTCTTAACTGACTTGCCCAGTTAAATAAAGGTAAAACATGTTTCGAGTCAATTGGAGGTGTACCTGTGGATGTATTTCAAGGCCTACCTTCAAACGCAGTGCCTATTTTCTTGACATCTTAGGAAAATCAAAAGAAATCAGCCAAGACCGCAGAAAAAGAATTGTACATCTCCACAAGTCTGGTTCATCCTTGGGAGCAATTTCCAAACGCCTGAAGGTACGTTTGTCATCTGTACAAACAATAGTACGCAAGTATAAACACCATGGGACCACGCAGCCGTCATATCGCTCAGGAAGGAGATGCATTCTGTCTCCTAGAGATGAACGTACTTTGGTGTGAAAAGTGCAAATCAATCCCAGAATAACAGCAAAGGACCTTGTGAAGTTGCAGGAGGAAACCGGAACAGAAGTATCTATATCCACAGTAAAACGACTCTTAAATCGACATAACCTGAAAGGCCGCTCAGCAAGGAAGAAGCCACTGCTCCAAAATCTCCATAAAAAAAGCCAGACTATGGTTTGCAACTGCACATGGGGACAAAGGTTGTACTTTTTGGAGAAATGTCCTCTGGTCAGATGAAACAAAAATAGAACTGTTTGGCCATAATGATCATAGTTATGTTTGGAGGAAAAAGGGGGAGGCTTGCAAGCCGAAGAACACCGTCCCAACGGAATAAATCATTCTCTCTACAATTATTCTGACATTTCACATTCTTAAAATAAAGTGGTGACCCTAACTGACCTAAGACAGTGAATATTTACTTGGATTAAATGTCAGGAATTGTGAAAAACTGAGTTTAAATGTATTTGGCTAAGGTGTATGTTAATTTCTGACTTCAACTGTACTTAGTCTCATCATCAGATGTATCAGGCAAGGAAACATCCAGTCAAACCTACTTGGTATCATCCCCTGTAAAACAAAAATATTCCAAAATGTGTTTTATTTTACTTTAAAAAGCATTTGCATATTATTTTGACACGTTGGAAGTAACACGTGTTTTTTTCCCTGCCCTAATTCACTTTTCCTTCATTTTTTTCCACAGGGTTTGGTCTGAAAGAGGGGAATGAAGATCACACTTTCACCTGTACTCTTTGTGTCTGTGCTGTGTATAGAATTGATGTATATCCAACACTTTGTTTACTCAGACCCTAGCACTGTAGAACCTGCTGTTTTCTCACTGGGTAACCCCAGTGGAGATCATTATGACAGCGGGGTTCCAAGACACATGCACCCAGGTACTTGACTTCTGAATATCAACTCAAATCAAATCAAATTTTATTTGTCACATACACATGGTTAGCAAATGTTAATGCGAGTGTAGCGAAATGCTTGTGCTTCTAGTTCCGACAATGCAGTAATAACCAACAAAAGTAATCTAGCTAACAATCCCAAAACTACTACCATATAGACACAAGTGTAAGGGGATAAAGAATATGTACATAAAGATATATGAGTGAGTGATGGTACAGCGCGGCATAGGCAAGATACAGTAGATGTTATTGAGTGCAGTATATACATATGAGATGAGTATGTAAACAAAGTGGCATAGTTAAAGTGGCTAGTGATACATGTATTACATAAAGATGCAGTAGATGATATAGAGTACAGTATATACATATACATATGAGATGAATAATGTAGGGTATGTAAACATTATAACATTATTATAACATTAATATTAGGTAGCATTGTTTAAAGTGGCTAGTGATATATTTGACATCATTTCCCATCAATTCCCATTATTAATGTGGCTGGAGTTGAGTCAGTGTGTTGGCAGCAGCCACTCAATGTTAGTAGTGGCTGTTTAACAGTCTGATGGCCTTGAGATAGAAGCTGTTTTTCAGTCTCTCGGTCCCAGCTTTGATGCACCTGTACTGACCTCGCCTTCTGGATGATAGCGGGGTGAACAGGCAGTGGCTCGGGTGGTTGTTGTCCTTGATGATCTTTATGGCCTTCCTGTGACATCGGGTGGTGTAGGTGTCCTGGAGGGCAGGTAGTTTGCCCCCTGTGATGCGTTTTGCAGACCTCACTACCTTCTGGAGAGCCTTACGGTTGTGGGCGGAGCAGTTGCCATACCAGGCGGTGATACAGCCCGACAGGATGCTCTCGATTGTGCATCTGTAGAAGTTTGTGAGTGCTTTTGGTGACAAGCCGAATTTCTTCAGCCTCCTGAGGTTGAAGAGGCGCTGCTGCGCCTTCTTCACGATGCTGTCTGTGTGGGTGGACCAATTCAGTTTGTCTGTGATGTGTACGCCGAGGAACTTAAAACTTACTACCCTCTCCACTACTGTTCCATCGATGTGGATAGCGGGGTGTTCCCTCTGCTGTTTCCTGAAGTCCACAATCATCTCCTTAGTTTTGTTGACGTTGAGTGTGAGGTTATTTTCCTGACACCACACTCCGAGGGCCCTCACCTCCTCCCTGTAGGCCGTCTCGTCGTTGTTGGTAATCAAGCCTACCACTGTTGTGTCGTCCGCAAACTTGATGATTGAGTTGGAGGCGTGCGTGGCCACGCAGTCGTGGGTGAACAGGGAGTACAGGAGAGGGCTCAGAACGCACCCTTGTGGGGCCCCAGTGTTGAGGATCAGCGGGGTGGAAATGTTGTTGCCTACCCTCACCACCTGGGGGCGGCCCGTCAGGAAGTCCAGTACCCAGTTCACTGCATTTTGTTCATTTGACAAGTGCAATGCTCTTGTCTGTTTTTAACGTGAAGCTCTTTTATAGCCAACTGACAAATTGCATAATTAAGATTGGTTTTGTAAAGCTGTAAGGCTGTAAGGAATAATTAAAGGATACAGTTACTATGTTTTAATTGGTGAACTTGCTATATGGCTGATGTGGTTCATGATTTGGGCGTGTTACATACAGGGTTGGGTAGGTTACTTTCTAAATGTAATCTATTACAGTTACTAGCTACCTGTCCAAAATTGTAATCAGTAACATAACTTTTGGTTTACCCAAACTCAGTAACGTAATCTGACTACATTTAGTTACTTTCAGATTGCTTTACCCTTTTAAGAGGCATTAGAAAAATGGAAAACGCATGTTACCAATTGAACAACATCTATTGCAGGATAAATCAATGTAAAAGTTTACATAGCTGGTCATATATGGATGTTAAATATTACTTTATGGGTTGGTTATGTTGGCTTCTTCTAACCCATTGCTTTCTACTACATATAATAACACAATTAAATTATATCTTTATATTAAAAACCAAATTCCAGTCATTCCAATAAATGTTATACCCATTGATCTTCAAGAATAGGACCTGGAAATATGGAAGTATAGATTAGCCAAATTATTTTACCTGAGCATGCTCCCGCTCTTCCCTCAAGCGCCAGGCTGCCCTGCAGTACGCATTCCTGCCACCATCATTTACGCACACCTGCCTTTCCTCGTCACACTCTTCAGCGATATTGGACACACTCATCACCTGTTTATTACCTCTCCTATATTTGTCAGTTCCCTGCTCTGTTCCCACTGCTGCATTGTTTCTCATATGTCCGTGTTTCCTGTGTGCTGACGCTGTTCCTGTCTTGTTCTCGTATAAATGTCTTGACTCCCCGTACCTGCTTCTCCTGTCCGGCGTCGCTCCTTACAGAGCATAACCCAAAAACGAAGGACTAATTAGCATAACCCAAAAACGAATTAGCCAGGCCTACTCTGTTGTTTATGATTTTGTTGTCATGGAGGACTGATTTGGCTCATTGATTCGAGTTGAAAAATAAATGCTGCGCTCATGGAATGGTATGTTTTGAGCACTACTGAAAAGTGCTATTTACATGTGAAAAATTAATGCCATATGTGCATTTGCTAATGCCACGTTTTGCCTTGGTGACAGCTTTGCACACTCTTGGCATTCTCTCAACCAGCTTCACCTGGAATGATTTTCCAACAGCCTTGAAGGAGACCGTCTAAAAGGGGACCATCTTAAACAGTTAAACCAAAGGGAAAGTTTTGGGATTTACAAACTACTGGCCAATAAATACCCTGGTTTAAATGAAGATATGGATTTCTCACCCTTACTGTAGGGTTGTGATGGGACCATTTGCTGTCATCTAGTGGACATTGTGTTCTAGTGTTCTAGTGTACTATGGAATATAATTGCTTTCTTATTCTTGACACTTCTCCCAGTCATATTTAAGGTTGGAACTACCTTTTAGTATTCTGATACTTCTAGCTTGGAGCTGTATATTTATGATAACATAGCTACAGTATTTCACCTTTTATTGTGTATAGGATTGCTTACTAGGTGTGTCCAATCAATTTTGTAACCACTCCCTCTTCCAATTAGGGCTAATTGGAAAAGCTGTTCAAAAGAGGACATTGTATTCCTTTTTTTTGTACTGCCTAACAAAGGCCATGCAGCCGTCAGTTTAAAAAAAAACGTTGTTTCTATTGAACATGCCATACTAATAAAGGCATTTAAATTAATTATTGTTACGGTTTTCTTCCGTCGAAGGAGAGGAGGACCAAAATGCAGCGTGGTTATTTATAAACATCTTTAATAAAGATGAAAATACGAACAATATACAAAAACAATAAACGTGAAAAACCAAACCAGCCCTATTTTGTGCAACAAACAGAGAGACAGGAACAATCACCCGCGAAATACTCAAAGAATATGGCTGCCTAAATATGATTCCCAATCAGAGACAACGATAAACACCTGCCTCTGATTGAGAACCACTCTAGGCAACCATAGACTTACCTAGACTACTATACTAAACACAACCCCATCAATCTACAAAACCCATAGACAAGACAAACACATAATTCACCCATGTCACACCCTGGCCTGACCAAAATAATAAAGAAAACACAAAATACTAAGGCCAGGGCGTGACAATTAT
This sequence comes from Oncorhynchus nerka, assembly GCF_034236695.1. Lineage (NCBI taxonomy): Eukaryota > Metazoa > Chordata > Actinopteri > Salmoniformes > Salmonidae > Oncorhynchus > Oncorhynchus nerka. The sequence continues at coordinate 73,538,169 of NC_088399.1, forward strand.
ATGAAGAGTGCCTTGGTCCTACTTTCTTTTTGATGTCCAATTTACCCCTTTTACCAAAGAGCACCTTCTATCTACCAAAATGTACTATTGTGTACCTTAGTAGAGCTTCCCGTCCTCCTCTTTCTACTAGTCTTGAAGGAGTTCCCACATATGCTGAGCACTTTGTGGTCCAACTCATCCCAAACCATCTCAATTGGGTTGAGGCCAGGTCATCTGATGCACTACTCCTTCTTGTTCAAATAGCCCTTACACAGCCTGGAGGTGTGTTGAGTCATTGTCCTGTTGAAAACAAATGATTGTCCCACTAAGTCCAAACCAGATGGGATGGTGTATCGCTGTGGAATGCTGTGGTAGCCATGCTGGTTAACTGTGCCTTGAATTCTAAATAAATCACTGACAGTGTCACCAGCAAAGCACCATCACACCTCCTCCTCCATGCTTCACGGTGGGAACCACACATTCGGAGAACATCTGTTCGCCTACTCTGCGTCTCACATAGATAGACACAGCAGTTGGAACAAAAAATATCAAATTTGGACTCATCAGACCAAAGGACAGATTTCCACCGGTCTAATGTCCATTGCTCGTGTTTCTTGGCCCAAGCAAATCTCTTCTTAGTAGTGGTTTCTTTGCAGAAATTTGACCACAAAGGCCTGATTCATGCAGTCTCCTCTGAACAGTTGATGTTGAGATGTGTCTGTTACTTTAACTCTGTGAAGCATTTATTTGGCCTGCAATTTCTGAGGCTGGTAACTCTAATGAAATTATCCTCTGCAGCAGAGGTAACTCTGAGTCTTCCTTTTCTGTGGTGGTCCTCATGAGAGCCAGTTTCATCACAGCACTTGATGGTTTTTGCGACTGCACTTGAGTAATTGGATTGACTGATCTTCATGTCTTAAAGTATTGATGGTCTGTCATTTCTCTTTTCTTATTTGAGCTGTTCTTGCCATAATATGGACTTGGTCTTTTACCAAATAGGGATATCTTCTGTATACTACCCCTACCTTTTCACTACAAAATTGATTGGTTCAAACGCATTAAGGAGGAAAGAAATTCTACAATTAACTTTTAACAAGGCACACCTGTTTATTGAAATGCATTCCAGGTGACTAACTCATGAAGCTAGTTGAGAGAATGCCAAGAGTGTGCAAAGCTGTCATCAAGGCAAAGGGTGGCTACTTTGAAGAATCTCAAATAGTACATATATTTTGATTTGTTTAACACTTTTTTGGTTACTACATGATTCCATGTGTTATTTCTACTATGTAGAAAATAGTAAAATTATGAAAAACCATAGAATGAGTAGGTGTGTCCAAACTTTTGACTGGTACTATATATATATATATATGTGTGTGTGTGTGTGTATATGTCCAAAAATGTATGTAGCAGCTACAGATTGCCCTTTAAGTCTATCAAATTTAGATTGAGCAATAAAAGTTTCACTTTTATACCATTGGCTGGGATCACATTTTTCATTGGCTGTCAAAAACAATGATTGATAGGCAGTTTAAACTTCTTGAATTCAACCATTATTGGATTCAAATACACATTTAGATTTGTGAACAGCCATCCACAACAACCACAATCCATAAAGCTCAAACAGCTGAATGAGAGAGCAGCAGTGTGATTCACATCAATGCACCATGTAGATATCAATAATAAGTGATATCCGTATCGCCGTAGACTAAACCACTGCTGTCATCCTTACCTTCAAGCGTTTATTCAAGTTGGATAATCTTTGGATGCCGACAGCAGTCGCACCATTGGAAGACATAGCTTGGACTGTGGCCTGCAAAAGCCGTTTCCTGCACTTTACCCACAATCCATCAAACACATTTGGTGTCATCATAGTGGTCTCTGATTTATGGTCATACTCGCTCAAGTGGAACACATTTAAATGTAGTGCTAATTTGAATGTCATTGAGAAAACAAAGAAGTGTCAAATATATGTTTTTCGCAAACATCCTTTCTGGATTTAAAAGTATCTGTAATCTGAATACAATATTTTTGCTGGCAACGTAACAGATTACATTTACCGTTTTTTAAAATCCCTTACTTTTAATGGATTACATGTAATCTGTTACTCCCCAACCCTGGTTACATACTAATCTTCAACATAATAGACATTAATGAATATAGAGCAAATGAATAAAAACCAACTGGGGTGGTTGAAACTATAGAGTAATATAATAGAATGTGTTTTTTAATGAAATTCTTTCTAGTGTGGGAACCACGCTTGGGGTGCCAAGGTCTAGTTAGAGCATTGGGCCAGTAACCAGAAGGTTTCTAGTTCAAATCCCCAACCTGACAAGGTAAAAATCTGAAGCTTCCTATTGTTTGATTTTATTACGATTTGATTACGCTCCTAAGTGAACAGCTATCAACTGATATTAAATCATAGGTCACCATTTCTCTCCCTCGACAGCATATCTGGTGTTTGGGTTAAAGATAAGTTGTGCCCTTGACGTTGTGACAGTCTGTAAGAGACACAGTGGACAAATTGGAACAGAGTTAGGCTATATGAATAATTGAATAGGATACATTTTTGTCAATCTAAGTGGATTTCTAATTATTATTTCTCAATTCGATAGTTTAAATAACGCCAGTGACATAAGACAGTAATTTTCATGGAAAACTGTCCAAAATTAATTTAAGTTAGATCCATAGGAATGTTTTTAGTACAAGTGAACCAGAAAAAAGCTGATAAACTGGCACCAACTTTTGCAGGCCCTAGCAGATTTACTAAACAATAAGTTTCATATTTTGACTATTTGATCTCCCAGTGACAGAAAGTACAGAATGCAGGCATTTGTCAATGCAACAGGTCTGTACAATAAGATTACAAGTGAAAGGGGCTCTGGGATTGTTTTACTTTAGCAGGTGCCTATTCCGGTATGATTACAGTTGAAGTCGGAAGTTTACATGCACCTTAACGAAATACATTTAAACTCAGTTTTTCACAATTCCTGACATTTAATCCTAGTAAATATTCCCTGTTTTAGGTCAGTTAGAATCACCACTTTATTTTAAGAATGTGAAATGTCAGAATAATTGTAGAGAGAATAATTTATTTCAGCTTTTATTTCTTTCATCACATTCCCAGTGGGTCAGAAGTTTACATACACTGAATTAGTATTTGGTAGTATTGCCTTTAAATCGTTTAACTTGGGTCAAACGTTTCGGGTATCCTTCCACAAGCTTCCCACAATAAATTGGGTGAATTTTGGCCCATTCCTCCTGACAGAGCTGGTGTAACTCAGTCAGGTTTGTAGGCCTCCTTGCTCACACACGCTTTTATAGTTCTGCCCACAAATCTTCTCTAGGATTGAGGTCAGGGCTTTGTGATGACCACTCCAATACCTTGACTTTGTTGTCCTTAAGCCATAACTTTGGAAGTATGCTTGGGGTCATTGTCCATTTGGAAGACCAAGCTTTAACTTCCTGACTGATGTCTTGAGATGTTGCTTCAATCCATATAATTTTCCTCCCTCATGCAGCCATCTATTTTGTGAAGTGCACAAGTCCCTCCTGCAGCAAAGCAACCCCACAACATGATGCTGCCACCCCCGTGCTTCATGGGATGGTGTTCTTCGGTTTGCAAGCCTCCCCCTTTTCCCTCCAAACATAACTATGATCATTATGGTCAAACAGTTCTATTTTTGTTTCATCTGACCAGAGGACATTTCTCCAAAAAGTACGATCTTTGTCCCTATGTGCAGTTGCAAACCATAGTCTGGCTTTTTTTATGGAGGTTTTGGAGCAGTGGCTTCTTCCTTGCTGAGCGGCCTTTCAGGTTATGTCGATATAGGACTTGTTTTACTGTGGATATAGATACTTTTGTACCTGTTTCCTCCAGCATCTTCACAAGGTCCTCTGTTGTTTTTCTGGGATTGATTTGCTCTTCTCGCACCAAAGCACGTTCATCTCTAGGAAACAGAACGCATATCCTTCCTGAGCGGTATGACGGCTGCGTGGTCCCATGGTGTTTATACTTGCGTACTATTGTTTTTTCAGATGACAAACGTAACTGCAGGCGTTTGGAAATTGCTCCCAAGTATGAACCAGACTTGTGTAGGTCTACAATTTTTTCTGCCGTCTTGGCTGATTTCTTTTGATTTTCCCATGATGTCAAGCAAAGGCACTGAGTTTGAAGGTAGGCCTTGAAATACATCCACAGGTACACCTCCAATTGACTCAAATGATGACAATTAGCCTATCAGAAGCTTCTAAAGCCATGACATAATTCTCTGGAATTTTCCAAGCTGTTTAAAGGCTCAGTCAACTTAGTGTATGTAAACTTCTGACCCACTGGAATTGTGATACAGTGAATTATAAGTGAAATAATCTGTCTCTAAACAATTGTTGGAAAAATGACTTGTGTCATGCACAAAGTAGATGTCCTAACCGACTTGCCAAAACTATAGTTTGTTAACAAGAAATTTGTGGAGTGGTTGAAAAATGAGTTTTAATGACTCCAACGTAAGTGTATGTAAACGTCCTATTTCAACTGTATATGTAGGGTGAATTCAGAAAAAGTGGGACACACGTTCGGAGGTTTAAAAAATAATAATAATATTGAACCTTTATTTAACTCAGCAAGTCAGTTAAGAACAAATTATTATTTACAATGACAGTGCAATTACAGTGCAACTCAATATTAGGAAGGTGTTCTGAATGTTTTGTACACTCAGGGTAGGTTCTGCCAGTGTCTGTTTGTGCAAGGACCACCAATAACCACCAAGGACAGCGAGTGTTGCTGTTTTATCGAGTGAAAAACAGACTTCATGGCGTTTATAGAACATTGGTGCTGTTTAATTAGAATGTATGAGAAGAAATGTGTAGCTGAAATAGGATACTGCCGAGAAATGTTTCCAATTCCAATGATGATGATGATTATAAGTACCTGATGTGGATTGTTGCCACAACACAACTTTGTCTTCAGGGTCACTGTCTGTCAGACAGATTTACTATGGGTTCTATGGTATGTAATTACACATGTTCTGTCATCAGTAAATTTCACACAGTTCACTGGTTTATTTTGATTTGATTTGTTTTTATGTATGTATTTATTTCATAATTTTGTTACTTTACTATCTACCTCCTGTTGCATTTTATGAAATGTAATCTGACATAATGACCAAAGTTGCATCCCTGATTATTGTATATTGATTGTTTTTTAATTTTTAATTTGACCTTTATTTTACTAGGCAAGTCAGTTATTTTCAATGACGGCCTAGGAACAGTGGGTTAACTGTCTGTTCAGGGGCAGAACGACAGATTTGTACCTTGTCAGCTAGGGGATTCGAACTTGCAACCTTCCGGTTACTAGTCCAACGCTCTAACCACTAGGCTACCCTGCCGCCCCAATGCTGTATAGGATTTCCCCCTCAATTATATCCAATTAGTTTTTTTGCCTGCCTAGTACATTTATCCAGTATGTTTACCTTCCTTATATCATTCTTCCTTTTCAGGAAGGGTTTTGGGGTTCTTGGAAGCTGCTTTCATTCTGCCACTGATTGAAATGCCCTGATGGAATGGAGGAAAATAGTCTCTTCTCCAAAGAGAATGTTAAGAATGTTTTTTCCCAATTGGTACTTAGCCTCTGGGTAACCTCTCTAAGGTCAGAGGTCACCATAAAGCAGAACCTGGTAACTTGGTAATCGGGCCCTTAGCTGTAATCCAGCCAGGGTGACTCCCAAGCAAGATGTTCAAATGTTTAGCCTACTTTGACCCGATGCAATATTAAACTACGCTACATTGTTTTGACCAGGGTCCCGGAACACTTGGAGAACAAACAGATAATCACGAGTATTTATGCCTGCTGCCCTTGAGGAGGTTTGCAGATTGCTATGAACCTTTCAGAAGAACGAGTCTGTCTCCCCATATTCATGTGTCTGTATATTGTTTGTCTTTTTAATCATTAAATATAGAAGTTGTTCGCCTTCTGCTTGGGTTCAACTTTTTTCACACCTTGAGCAAATCCATTATTCCCGACAGCTCCATTTTTCAACACTGTTGCATTATCCACAATCAGAGGAGAATAATACCAATATTTCAATACATTTTTGCGTGAACAGGTAAGCTAATATAATTATTAAAATATTCAAACGTGTTTTTGTAACTTTAAAAGCAACAATGATTTTGGTTGAGATCCATTATTACAACGCATTATTTTTCAAAGACTTTTCCCCCTTGTAAGCTGATCTTGAAAGTAATAGCACAATTAATGTTAGTTGTATACAGTATATTTGCATGTTTGCATATTATTTTAACAAGCTTGAAGTAACACGTCTTTGTTCATCTGCCCAAACTCACTTCTCCTTCATATTTGTATCACTCACAGGGTTCGATCTGAAGGAGAGGGGAATGAGGATCAATCTTTCAACTGTATTCTTTGTGTCTGGGCTGTGTATAGGATTTCTGTCTATCCTATACATTGTTTACTCAGACCCTAGCACTGTAGACCCAGCTGTTTTCCTTCTGGGTAACTCCAATGGAGTTCAGTATGACAGGGGGGTTCCAAGACACATGCACTCAGGTAATTGACTTATTACTTATTATTGATCATATATATTTTTTATTACAATGTAATATCATTCAGTTATAAAAAATGAATTTAATTGAAACAACTAGGTTATTGGGTCTCTTTCCTCCTAATATGGAGGTGTACAGTGAGTGTACAAAACATTATAAACACCTGCTCTTTCAATGACAAACTAACTTTGTGAATCCAGGTGAAAGCTATGATCCCTTATACGGTTACATAAAAACTGTAATATCTTATGCTTCCCGGAGTCGTGGCTGAACGACTATATTATCAACATACAGCTGGATGGTTATACCTTGTATCGGCAGGATAGATCAGCAGCCTCTGGTAAGACAAGGAGCGGGGGGCCTATGCATATATGTAAACAACAGCTGGTGCACGATATCTAAAGAAGTCTCACGGTTTTGCTCGCCTGAGGTAGAGTATCTCATGATAAGCTGTAGACCACACTATCTACCTGTATCTTTATTAGCTGTCTACATACCACCACAGACTGATGCTGGCACTAAGACCGCACTGAATGAGCTGTATAAGGCCAGAAGCAAACAGGAAAACGCTCATCCAGAGGCGGCGCTCTTAGTGGCCGGGGCCTTCAATGCAGGGAAACTTAAATCTGTTTTACCAAATTTCTATCAGCATGTTGAATGTGCAAACAGAGGGAAAACTCTAGACCACCTTGACTCCACACACAGAAATGCATACAAAGCTCTCCCTCACCCTCCATTTGGCAAATCTGACCGTAATTCTATCCTCCTGATTCCTGCTTACAAGCTCAAATTAAAGCAGGAAGCACCAATGACTCAGTAAATAAAAAAGTGGTCAGATGAAGCAGATGCTAAGCAACAGGACTGTTTTGCTAGCACCGACTGGAATATGTTCCCGGATTCTTCCTATGGCATTGAAGAGTACACCACATCAGTCATTGGCTTCATCAATAAGTGCATCGATGACGTCGTCCCCACAGAGACTGTATGTACAAACCCCAACCAGAAGACGTGGATTACAGGCAACATCCGCACTGAGCTAAAGGCTAGAGCTGCTGCTTTAAAGGAGCGGGACTCTAACCCGGAAGCTTAGAAGAAATCCCGCTATGCCCTCCGACGAACCATCAAAAAGGTAACGTGTCAATACGGGACTAAGATCGAATCATACTACACCAGCTCCGAAGCTCGTCAGATGTGACAGGGCTTGCAACCTTTACAGACTACAAAGAGAAGCGCAGCCAAGAGCTGCCCAGTGACACAAGCCTACCAGATGACACGAGCCTCGTTTACCCTCTAGCATGCGCTGACCAACTAGAAAGTGTCTTCACTGACATTTTCAACCTCTCCCTGTCCGAGTCTGTAATACCAACATGTTTTAAGCAGACCGTCCAGAGTCCCTGTACCCAAGAACACTAAGGTAATCTGCCTAAATGACTACTGACCCGTCTCGCTCACGTCTGTAGCCATGAAGTGCTTTGAAAGGCTGATCATGGCTCACATCAACACCATTATTCCAGAAACCCTAGACCCACTCCAATTTGCATACCGCCCTAACAGATCCACAGATGATGCAATCTCTATTGCACTCCACACTGCCCTTTCCCACCTGGACAAAAGGAACACCTATGTGAGAATGCTTTTCATTGAATACAGCTCAGCGTTCAACACCATAGTGCCCTCAAAGCTCATCACTAAGGTAAGGACCCTGGGACAAAACACCTCCCTCTGCAACTGGATCCTGGACTTCCTGACGGGCCGCCCCCAGGTGGTAAGGGTAGGTAACAACACATCCACCATGCTGATCCTCAACACAGGGGCCCCTCAGGAGTACGTGCTCAGTCCCTTCCTGTACTCCCTGTTCACTCATGACTGTATGGCCAGGCACGACTCCAACACCATCATTAAGTTTGCCAATGACACAAGACTGGTAGGCCTGATCACCGACAACGATGAGACAGCCTATAGGGAGGAGGTCAGAGACCTGGCCGTGTGGTGCCAGGATAACAACCTCTCCCTCAATGTGATCAAGACAAAGGAGATGATTGTGGACTACAGGAAAAGAAGGACAGAGCACGCCCCCATTCTCATAAACGGTGCAGGAGTGGAGCAGCAAACTAACATGGTCCAAGCAAAAAACTAACATGGTTCAAAACCTATTCCCCCTCAGGAGACTGAAAAGATTTGGCATGGGTCCTCAGATCCTCAAAAGGTTCTACAGCTGCACCACTGGTTGCATCACTGCCTGGTATGTCAACTGCTCGGCATCCGACCGCACGTCACAACAGAGGGTAGTGTGTATGGCCCAGTACATCACTGGGGCCAAGCTTCCTGCCATCCAGGACCTCTATACCAGGCGGTGTCAGAAGAAGGCCCTAAAAATTGTCAAAGACTCCAGCTACCCTAGTCATAGACTGTTCTCTCTACTACCGCATGGCTAGCGGTACCGGAGCGCCAAGTCTATGTCCAAGAGGCTTCTAAACAGCTTCTACCCCCAAGCCATGAGACTCCTGAACATCTAATCAAATGGCTACCTGAACAATTTGTATTGCCCCACCTCTTTTACACTGCTGCTGCTCTCTATTATTATCTATGCATAGTCACTTTAATAACACTACCTACATGTACATATTACCTCAATTACCTCAACTAACCGGTGCCCCAGCACATTGACTCTGTACCGGTACCCCCTGTATATAGTCTCGCTATTGTTATTGTCTATTTTTAAACTGCATTGTTGGTTAGAGGCTTGTAAGTAAACATTTCATTGTAAGTTGTATTCTGTTGTATTCGGCACATGTGACTAATATGATTTGATTTGAAACCAGGCTACCTGATGGCACTCTGATAAATGCAGAAAATTGCCAATCAAAATAAACATTCTACCACAGCTACCATGGTATTTTTGGGAAGCATATTTGATTCTGAATTCGGAAGTACAGTATAACGTTTGTATGTGAAATCTACACTACATTGTGGGGGTGCAACTCAATATTAGAAAAGGTGTTCTTAATGTTTTGTACACTCAGTGCAAGTGCAATCCGGCCTTACGTCTCAGTATAAGTAGTGTTTTTGTTACCCTGGAGTTGTATTGGATGTGTGTGAGTGAATCGTAAAACATCTATTACTCCTGAAAGCATTGTGGTTCCAAGAGGTTAGAGAGCACAGTGCTGGAAACACTAGGTGTTTGATTCCCATATAGAGGACACATATCAGGGTTTGGGTCAATTCCATTTCAATTCCAGGCAATTCAGAAAGTAAATGAAATACCAATTCCAATAAAAAAGTGTCCTAATTGAAAAGCATTGGAAGATAATTGGAATTGGAGTTGGAATTTAATTGTACTCCCTGAATTGACTGAAATTGAAATGGAATTGACACCAAACAATCCACACACTGAGGAAAACTACTACATTTCGAAATTGCACCTTGTGCATTCTACTATTACAACTTTAAAAAGTAAGTTGAAAGCCGGACTCAGTTCGGGGGGAGGGGGGCATCCTCTCAGTTTGGGAACCACTGTGCTAAATGACCACAATTTTCATTAATTATCTGTAAATGATCTCTTTCAGATGAGAACAGGAGTGATGCAGCCAACCTGTCCCAGAAGGTGCGTCTGCTATGTTGGATCATGACTGGACCTAAGAACCTGGAGTCTAGAACCAAACACATCCGGGCCACCTGGGCCAACCGATGCAACAAAATCCTCTACATGAGTTCAGTGGAGACAGAATTCCCCACAGTGGGACTCAACGTAACCGAGGGACGAGACCAGCTCTACTGGAAGACCATCAGAGCCTTCCAGTACATCTACCAACACCACCGCAACGACTATGACTGGGTCCTCAAAGCTGATGATGACACGTTCGTGGTCATCGAAAACCTCCGCTACACCTTGTCCAAACAGGACCCGGAGAAGCCTGTATACTTTGGGAGAAGGTTCCGCCCGTTCGTCCACCAGGGTTACATGAGCGGTGGAGCCGGCTATGTCCTCAGTAAAGAAGCCGTCAGAAGGTTCATCGAGGGATTCGACATGGCGAAATGTACCCACTTTTCCATCATAGAAGACATGGCTCTGGGGAAGTGTATGGAGACAATGGGTGTGGAGCCGGGAGACTCCAGAGATGTGAAGGGAAGGCAGACGTTTCATCCCTACCCACCAGACAAGTACCTGATCAAAAAGCCACCCAGAAAACGGCCTTGGTTTCTCTTGTATGACTACTACAAACCCAGAGAGGTAAGCATACCCTACCCCTAATCAACTGTTCACTTACAAGTACACTCATACCATTCTATTCTATTCTCAACTCTCTGTGTGGTTGTGATGCTCTCAATCATGTGTAGTATAGGAGAGTTGTCATAGGTGCTTAGGGTTTGGCATTCACAGTGTAATGACTGACTAGCTAAAGTAAAACTTTACTCATAGATTTACTCATGGCTTTGTACTTATTATAAATTAGTAGCCTTCCACAAAACTTGGCTTACGTTAGTGAGCATTTCTCATTTGCCAAGATAAACCATCCACATGACAGGTGTGGCATATCAAGAAGATGATTAAATAGCATGATCATTACACAGTTGCACCTTGTGCTGGGGACTATAAAAGTGAACTCTAAAATGTGCAGTTACACAACACAATGCCACAGATGCCTCAAGTTTTGATGGAGCGTGCAATTGGCATGCTGACTGCAGGAATATCCACCAGCGCTGTTGCCAGATAATTTAACATTAATTTCTCTACCATATACCGCCTCTAACGTCGTTTTAGAGAATTTGGCAGTACGTCTAACCGGCCTCACAACCGCAGACCACATGTAACCATGCCAGCCCAGGACCACCATATCTGGCTTCTTCACCTGCGGGATCGTCTGAGACCAGCCACAGGGATAGCTGATGCACAACCAAAGAATTTCTTCACAAACTGTCAGAAACCGTCTCAGGGAAGCTCATCTGCATGCACGTCGTCTGCACCAGGGTCTTGACCTGACTGTGGTTCAGCGTCGTAACCGACTTCAGTGGATAAGTGCTCACCTTCAATGCCCACTGGCACTCTGGAGAAGTGTGCTCTTCCCGGATGAACTCCAGTTTCAACTGTACCTGGCAGATGGCAGACAGCGTGTATGGTGTTGTGTGGGCGAGTGGTTTGCTGATGTCAACGTTTTGAACAGAGTGCCCTATGGTGGGGTTATGGTATGGGCAGGCATAAGCTATGGACAATGAACACAATTGCATTTTATTGATGTCAATTTAAATGCACAGAGATACCGTGACGAGATCCTGAGGCCTATTGTCGTGCCAGTCATCTGCCGCTATCACCTCATGTTTCAGCATGATAATGCAGTCCCATGTCACGAGAATCTGTACACAATTCCTGGAAGCTGAAAATGTCCCAGTTCTTCCAGGGCCTGCATACTCACCAGACATGTCCCCCATTGAGCATGTTTGGGATGCTCTGGATTGACTGGCATGTACGACAGCGTGTTCCACTTCCCACCAATATGCAGCAACTTCACACAGCCATTGAAGAGGAGTGGTACAACATTCCACAGGCCACAATCAACAGCCTGATCAACTCCATGTGAAGGAGATGTGTCGCGCTGCATGAGGCTAACGGTGGTCATACCAGATACTGACTGGTTTTCAGCTCCTTTTTTTTAGGGTATCAGTGACCAACAGATGGATATCTGCATTCCCAGTGTTAGGTTCTAATCTTTAAGAGTAAATGACTCCACGGACACCAGAGAAGCTTAACCAAGTTCTATTCTTCCCAAAGGGTCGATACTGCTGTAATTCAGACAAAGACATGGCTTCCCCCGTGGTATTATTCATACCCCGCTTTGGGTGGCGTCTCCTCCTCGTCTCTAAACATTGCATCATTCTTGCTAATCAGGAAGCTAAGTGATATGAGCCTTCAACGGTTTCTCCCCTTATCAGTGCTGTCGCATGCGATCGTTTTCCCTGCACTCAGCCTCTCCCAAGCTTCTTTATGGCTCCCCTCATGTCTCTTTTGTAACCTATGTTCCTCTGAGTATAACAATGTTCAAAGTGTCACCCTGAATCCAACACCAGTCATGTGAAATCCATAGATTATGGCTTTATTTATTTCAATTGACTGATTTCCTTATATGAATTGTAACTCAGTAAAATCTTTGAAATTGTTCCATGTTGGGTTTATATTTTTGTTCAGCGTATAAAGTTTTACACAGGCTTCATACAGCCTTTCTTTCTCCCAGGGCCCAGAATGTTGTTCAGATCACACCGTATCCTTTCACTACATCTACAATGTACAGATGTACATGCTGGAATATCTGACCTATAACCTACGGCCCTACGGATACCAGTACAGGTACAACCCTGATTCTGCAAGAACTGAAAGTGAGAGTAACACACCCACACCTGTCCCTGCCTAACACAGAGATAACACAGACAGACTACTGCACTGAAGAAAGTATGTATGACTGTGTAATGTTTAAATGCCAGAAACAACAGCTGACCCCTACCACTTTGTTTGGTATGCTGAGCGATGAGACTGGGGAACTGTAACCACTCTCAAATTCATCGACACGGTAGTTTTAAACATATTTTGAAACGATACATGGTTTGTTTACAACGACTCGAATGACAACAACTATATTAACAATGAAGCTCTAGAGTTATTGTGAAAGGGTGAGACAGTTGTAGTAAGCTCATAAGGCATTTGCTATTTATTATATATCATTAATCAAATCTGATTTGAGAAGCAGGGAATCTTCCAGACTGCCTTTAACTGTAGGTTTGTAATACTGACCACAAGTGTCAGTCATTTCCCCTGTTTATGTCATTCAATAGTACATATGATACTTATTGTAGCTGAAAGTGCTTATGCTTATTTAAGCACTCCATGTTTTATTTGATTATATATTTATTAAAACAAACACGTTTATTCTGTTGTGTGAGCTTCACATTTCCTTCTTTGCTTTTGTTGTACAATATTAAACAAAAATATATTTTACAGCCAAGTGTTCATTTTTACAACTTACAGTAAAACAAAGGTTAACATGGTAGTTTGTTAATATGAAAATAGAAGTATCTACTTCATGTCTTCTACAGATTTCTGGAGGTCGAGCACGATATATAACACTCAGTTTGTTAGCGAAAGATGAAACTGAGATAGAACTGGACTAAATACAACACACATACAGTCGATATGTCATTATGTCATGAGAATCCTGACCTGTGAGAAGCTGTTCAGATCACAGGGTTTATGGTTTCGAAGTTATTAAGGTGTATTTTTATTGGACAATTATTTGAAGCAACGAAATGGGTAAAAACAATAGTGTGTGAAAATAAACACAATGTAAACAGGTTGAACATTTATACAGTACAGGGGCTGGTTCACAGACTACATAAAGAACACAGAAATAAAGAGACAGTATACAGGTCCTCTCTGGAGCATCAGTGTAGCAGTGCTGTCGTTCGCCTGAGCTTTGGTCGAACTGTAACTGATAGAAAGCCCATGTCCCGATTCTCCACCCTTCTGCGAAGTATGCACTTACACACTCCCCATCCTCAGGAGAATTGGGACGCAGCCATAGATAGATAGGAGCCCATGTCCTCAGTGCATCCCTCTGACATTATCATTGGGGAATTTGCACACGGCCCTTCTCTCTTTAAACAAAGCACAACTGTCTGTTACGTGCGGACGCAAACGTTCCTGCACCCGGCCTCCGACTCAAACTGGTTTCCGTTACCCTGGCAACCTCCGTACCAGAACTGGGCGCAGGAGTTGGCTTCCGGGTCGTAGTACCACCTGACCACATACTGACGACACGGCCCAGGGTCCAATGGCTGTCTGCACCCCACCACTGGAACAGACAAGAGGTTTTTGTCATACTGTTTCATTTATTTATTCATGTTTAGGGGGTAGATCAGCTTTAATATTGCCGATAGATTGTAGCTTCCATCAATGTAATCGTCTGCATCATTTCCAATCGCCCATACATATATTTTCTCCTTTATTATTTTCCCCTAACCCTACCATCCCTCCACTAATTGGAGTAAACTAATGGACAACAACTCTTAGGCTTCTCCTTCCAGATTATACATACTAAATACATTTGATGGAGACAGTATATTTTACAATAGTTATCTTTTGTTTGTTTTGAGTCCCATCCTTCAGCTCCACTCAACCCTCCCAACTATCTCTGAACACCATCCGGTTATGATTTCTATTTGTCATATATTTTAACTGTACTGTGATGTTTCAGAAAAGTTCTGATTCTAAATTAAAGATACACATTTTTGCTAAGAGTATTATTATATTATTGATCGATTGACTATGACTTTAAAATCACCCAGCAGCCATTCCTGAAGCTGCGACCAAAAACAACTACATATGGACAGCACCAAAACAAATGATCTAATGATTCTCTTCTCGTCTCTTCTCTTCAGTTTTTGTAAGACTTTATAAAGGCTTCTTCATTATAATAACAAGTTATAAAGCATTACACTTGTTTTATAAATACTTATAGGACTTATACTTCAACACACATAGACTAACAGAGAGACAAATGGGTTAATATGTCTGTTTGTTAAAGATGTGACAATCCTGAACAAGTAAACAGATCTGAGTCTACCAGGTAACAGCAGGTAGCCTAGTGGTTAGAGTGTTGGACTAGGCAGGAAGCCTAGTGGTTAGAGTGTTGGACTAGGCAGGAAGCCTAGTGGTTAGAGTGTTGGACTAGGCAGGTAGCCTAGTGGTTAGAGTGTTGGACTAGGCAGGAAGCCTAGTGGTTAGAGTGTTGGACGAGGCAGGTAGCCTAGTGGTTAGAGTGTTGGACTAGGCAGGAAGCCTAGTGGTTAGAGTGTTGGACGAGGCAGGTAGCCTAGTGGTTAGAGTGTTGGACTAGGCAGGAAGCCTAGTGGTTAGAGTGTTGGACTAGGCAGGTAGCCTAGTGGTTAGAGTGTTGGACTAGGCAGGTAGCCTAGTGGTTAGAGTGTTGGACTAGGCAGGTAGCCTAGTGGTTAGAGTGTTGGACTAGGCAGGAAGCCTAGTGGTTAGAGTGTTGGACTAGGCAGGTAGCCTAGTGGTTAGAGTGTTGGACTAGGCAGGAAGCCTAGTGGTTAGAGTGTTGGACTAGGCAGGTAGCCTAGTGGTTAGAGTGTTGGACTAGGCAGGTAGCCTAGTGGTTAGAGTGTTGGACGAGGCAGGTAGCCTAGTGGTTAGAGTGTTGGACTAGGCAGGAAGCCTAGTGGTTAGAGTGTTGGACTAGGCAGGTAGCCTAGTGGTTAGAGTGTTGGACGAGGCAGGTAGCCTAGTGGTTAGAGTGTTGGACGAGGCAGGTAGCCTAGTGGTTAGAGTGTTGGACTAGGCAGGTAGCCTAGTGGTTAGAGTGTTGGACGAGGCAGGTAGCCTAGTGGTTAGAGTGTTGGACTAGGCAGGTAGCCTAGTGGTTAGAGTGTTGGACGAGGCAGGTAGCCTAGTGGTTAGAGTGTTGGACTAGGCAGGTAGCCTAGTGGTTAGAGCGTTGGACTAGGCAGGTAGCCTAGTGGTTAGAGTGTTGGACGAGGCAGGTAGCCTAGTGGTTAGAGTGTTGGACTAGGCAGGTAGCCTAGTGGTTAGAGCGTTGGACTAGGCAGGTAGCCTAGTGGTTAGAGCGTTGGACTAGGCAGGTAGCCTAGTGGTTAGAGCGTTGGACTAGTAACCCAAAGGTTGCTAGACCGAATCCCCGAGCTGACAAGGTAAAAATCTGTCGTTCTGCCCCAGACAAGGCAGTTAACCCACTGTTCCTAGGTCGTCATTGTAAATAAGAATTTGTTCTTAACCGACTTTCCTAGTTAAATAAAGGATAAATAAATACCATAGACAAAACATTTCAAAGGAATAAGGAGGAAATGTTTCCCAATCAATTGTTTGTACAGTTGGAGATGTATCCTACATAATGTCATTTCTCAAATGGTCATAAAAATTAAAGAGACTCACCTGGTACAATGATGTCTGGCAGAGGCTGGGTGGTCTTGGGGATGTACTGCCAGTTGGTGGGTGTCTGGGGGGTCTGGGGTCCCACCATAGAGATAACAGGGGGTTGCTGCTTCCCCCCTTGGCCCCCTGATGCTGCGGGCATGACGTCTGGGAGCTTGTTCAGGGGTACCTCGAAGACCGATGTCTTGCCAGTGTCGATTTCATTCTCGTTGAAGCCGGGGGATTCTGGGGCCCGTGAGGAGGGAGGGCTCTCATTCTCAAATATTGGTGGTCCAGGCTGGAGAGGGAGAAATATACAGAGGAAGAAATATCAAATGACTACGCATTCCAGACATAGTGATCACTGCAGCAGTCATGGTAACAGACTGGATGTTAGAGTCTTACGCAGCTATTTACAGTCCTATGTAGTTTGTTAGAGTGTAGTTTATTAGAGTGTAGGTTATTAGAGGGTGGTTTATTAAAGTGTAGTTTGTTAGAGTGTAGTTTATTAGAGTGTAATACATAGTTTGTTAGAGTGTAATTAGTGTATTGGTATGATCATGTGAAATGTCTACTTTCATGTGGTTTTGTCCATTTGTTCGTCCATTAAGTGTCTTAGTATGTTCCTCCCATAAGTCCTACAAAATTCAAAAGGCACTCCCACATCTGAGCAATATTATTTGCAGGTGCATGGCAACAGTTGAACAAGATGAAGGAGGAAACCTCACACTGCTCTTGATAGTATCACTGCTATTTAATAAGCTAACGTATTGGCCTCACGGCCTTCGTCAGAGAAAGAGAAAGCTCTGACGATACGTAAGCTTATTAAATATCCGTGATACGATCAAGAGCAGTGTGCGGTTTCCTTTTTCCTTCATCCCGTAAGTTCTAAAAGTGTTTTCTCTTACTCTTCTGTAATCGTCCTCAAAGTTGGGTATGCCCCCCCTGTCTGGGACTTCTCTGTAAACCTCAAGGGTGGGTATGGGGTTGTGGATGAAGAGGTTCCACCGTTGTGCTCACAGATCTGGCTGAGCAGCGTACTCTCCAGGGCTGTGCCAAGACAGACAGTTTAAAAGACTAAAATCAACCTCAATCAAGTTCATTTCAAGCTAGTAAAGGATTAAATAGTCATCCAGGGAGTTTCAAAACACAGAACAATCATCACCAGTCATAATAGAATGTCACTGGCCTGTTTCTCTGGCTAGTGTGTGGGAACTCCACCACTTGGTCATGTATAGCACTGTTCCGTGCCGATCTACAGAAATCAAGATATCTCCTTCACAAACCCCTTAACAGGGCTGGTCAGTAGAGTTCTTAGAATAGATCTGTTGTCTGTTCTTTTATCAATTTAAGCATATGTATTTAGATAGGCCGATGCCGTTCACATGGATTTCATTTTGTATTGACTGCTATGACTGTGGATGTAAATAAAACCGAACTAGAACCATATACTAGGCAGAGTCTAGCACTTCATCTAGAGTCTAGCACTTCATCTAGAGTCTAGCACCTCATCTAGAGTCTAGCACTTCATCTAGAGTCTACCACTTCATCTAGAGTCTACCACTTCATCTAGAGTCTACCACTTCATCTAGAGTCTACCACTTCATCTAGTCTTGAACTTCATCTAGAGTCTACAACTTCATCTAGAGTCTACCACTTCATCTAGAGTCTTGAACTTCATCTAGAGTCTACAATTGCATCTAGATACTACAATTGCATCTAGATACTACAATTGCATCTAGAGTCTACAACTTCATCTAGAGTCTACAACTTCATCTAGAGTATTGAACTTCATCTAGAGTCTACAACTTCATCTAGAGTATTGAACTTCATCTAGAGTCTTGAACTTCATCTAGAGTCTACAACTTAATCTAGAGTCTACAACTTCATCTAGAGTCTACAACTTCATCTAGAGTCTTGAACTTCATCTAGAACCACATACTGGGCAGCAGCATGAAGTCGTCGATCAGGTACATGTGTTCCTCGTCTGGGTCGGAGGCGATAGCGATCATCTCAGATTGGAACTCTGCGTACAGCGGGTCTTTCTTATTCACCACGCCGATGACAAACATCTCAATGCCGGCGGTGTGGGCCTCCCTGGCAGCTTCCTCGGGCTGCACTGCGTCACGTCGGTCTGCCTGCCCATCGGTTAGTACCACGGCAACTTTACGCACACCGGGCCGCGAGGCCTGGAACAGCTGGTTGGCTCTCCCAATGGCACTACCCGTAAAGGTGCCCTCGCCCAAGTACGGCATTTTCCTCACCGCAGCCTGAGAGAAATTACACAGACAGACAGACAAATAGATATAGATATATAGATAGATGATAGACATACCAGGGGATGAAAGAGTGAGTGTAATTAACATCAGACAGAAAAAGGATACAGCAGAATAAACACAGATCTGCTTCAAGAATGTCTAGGCTTTAGCTCAGAGGGCTAATACAGTTGTGACATGCAGGAGACCCGGGATTCGAACCCAGTATGTGACAGGTACTCATCTGCGTCAATACTACTGACCTTGACGTCGTTCTGGCTGGACTGTTGCGTCAGACTGACCACCACTATGTCCACATGACTGTAGAGGACCACACCGATCCTGCTGGCCTCGCGGTTCACAGATACACGGTCAATCAGGGTGTTCACAAAGTCCTTGACCACCTCGAAGTTCTCCGGTCCAACGCTCTCTGAGCTGTCAATCACAAACACCAGCTCCAGAGGACTCTCTCTGCACTTCACACCACAGCCTGAGAACGTAAACATAGAGGCAGTCTATATCAATCAATCAAATGTATTTAAAAAGTCATTTTTACATCTGCAGTTGTCACATAGTGTTTTACAGTAACCTAGCCTAGAACCCAAAGAGCAAACAGAAGCCCATTTGATTTATTCATGTTTATTTATTTAGCAAAGGATTGTCCAGCAATAGTAACAATTGCCACTGTTTTCCAGGGAGCTCTGTGCACAGTTCCTTAGAAAGAAAGAATGTTGGCTAACACTTTAACAATGGTGTTTATGTTCTGTAGGTATTCAATTTTTTTTTTTTTACCTTTATTTTACTAGGCAAGTCAGTTAAGAACAAATTCTTATTTTCAATGACGGCCTAGGAACAGTGGGTTAACTGCCTGTTCAGGGGCAGAACGACAGACTTGTACCTTGTCAGCTCAGGGATTTGAACTTGCAACCTTTCGGTTACTAGTCAAACGCTCTAACCACTAGGCTACCCTACCAACCCTGAGCTGTTTTAACTCACCACAACTTTCCCTGATAATTTTGATGACTTCCTCTCTCTGTGGGTGGAAGAGGAAAACATTTAAGATATTAAAATATGGTTGAGAGACATAACAAAGGTGCCATTATGAAACCGTATGGATTTTGTGCTCTACTCACTGTCAAGCCAGGATCCCCCTTCTCACCGGATTTCCCCTGCAGGTTTGAACACAGGTTAGCGATCAACATATAAATTAACCATGACATACGTTATTTTATGACCATGATGGGACCAGAAGACGATCATACCATGGGTCCTATAGATCCTGACTCTCCAAATTCTCCCTTGTCTCCTTTCTTCCCACGGTCTCCAAGAATCCCCCTGTCTCCCTGTGTACAGTAATATGACAACAGTATCGTTAAGAACATCAACAAGAACATTTATATTGAACAGCAAATGGTTGTGTGTCCATGTTGGCATTGAACCAGTCTGTGTGTGTTTGGCAGTTACAGTCCTGTGTGGCTCAAGTTGCTGGTTCAATTCCTGCAGGGATCAAAAGCATTGGTTAAGTTTGTACCTTTTCTCCTGGAAAGCCGTCCCCTGGAGGCCCCCGGGGGCCCTTTGGCCCCTCGAACCCAGGCTCTCCCTGAATGTCGAAAAAAGACAAGACTAATGATTAGTATGATTAATCATTGCTAATGTTAAAACAGCTCACAATACTGTATACAGCAGCACACAGAATATTGTACCATGTCAGATTGATAGTACCAAAACCAATTTCCCTCTGAACATACAGGTAGCTGCCAAAATAAAATAAACACTTGAGTAAAAGTATATTGAAAGCAAGTGCTTCCACACAGGTGTGGTTCCTGAGTTAATTAAGCAATTACAACATCCAATCATGCTTAGGGTCATGTATAAATACACAGTTGCCCATTGTCTTGGCTACCATGGCTAGAAGAAGCATAGGGGGTTTAAAGGGTGTGTGTCAGTCACCAGATCTCAACCCAATTGAATGGTTATGGGAGATTCTGAAGCTGCGCCTCAGAGAGCGTTTTTTCACCACCATCAACAAAATGGAATTTCTTGTGGAAGAATGGTGTTGCATCCCTCCAATAGAGTTCCAGACCAGTATAGAATCTATGCCAAGGTGCATTGAAGCTGTTCTGTTGGCACGTGGTGGCCCAATGCCCTATTACCTGTGGTTCCCCACTTGAACATAGCACAGTCTTTCGTTTCTGGGGCCATGAATGACATACTGCACTACAATTACATTGGCATTTAATTAGAATTGCAGTTGATAGATTGTCACTATGACATAAGTATCCAATAAATCGTCACGCCCTGATCTGTTTCACCTGTCCCTGTGATTGTCTCCACCCCCTCCAGGTGTTGCTTATTTTCCCCAGTGTATTTATCCCTGTGTTTCCTGTCTCTCTGTGCCAGTTCATCCTGTATGTTTTCCAAGTGAACCAGCGGTTTTCCCGTTCTCCTGCTTTTTGCTATTCTCCTTTTTCTAGTACTCCCAGTTTTGACCCTTGCCTGTTTCTGGACTCTGTACCCGCCTGCCTGACCTTTCTGCCTGCCTTGACCATGAGCATGTCTGCCACTTCTTCTGGACTCTGATCTCGTTTTGACCTTTTGCCTGTCCACGACCATTCTCTTGCCTACTCCTTTTGGATTAATAAACATTGTAAGACTCCAACCATCTGCCTCCTGTGTCTGCATCTGGGTCTCACCTTGTGTCATGATATACATATCACACCATTATCATTATGATCACTATCTCAGGCCAGTCCAGCGTGATAATGAGGCCCTACCTTGGGCCCCTGGATGCCCTCTCCTGTGATTCCTGACAGACCAGCTGGACCTGGCTGACCCACAGAACCCTGCAAAACACACAAACATTAGTTCAGTTCCACAT
This sequence comes from Oncorhynchus nerka, assembly GCF_034236695.1. Classification (NCBI taxonomy): domain Eukaryota; kingdom Metazoa; phylum Chordata; class Actinopteri; order Salmoniformes; family Salmonidae; genus Oncorhynchus; species Oncorhynchus nerka. The sequence continues at coordinate 73,559,770 of NC_088399.1, forward strand.
TACAATTTTCAAAAATAAACCTTAATTAAAAGTACACTGGCATTGAAAAGAAACAAGAGATGTTGACAAAAGGTGTCTACAAGAAGATCTACAGCAGATGAAGGATCTATGCCGGGAGTAAGGGCTAGGCTAGGGGGTAGGGGTTAGGGGTAAAGGGTAGGGGCAAGGGGGTAGGGGCTATGCGGTAGGGGGTAGGAGTAACGGGATGCAGGCTGTTTCTGGACTAATCCTGTGTTTCCAGTCATCACTGACCTTAAGTCCCAGCAGACCAATGCCAGGAGGTCCTGTTGGCCCTGGAAGTCCTGATGAACCTCTGCCACCCTGAAACACAAACATAATATGAATTAATGTTTCATTGTACACATACAGTGCAGTATATACACTCATGAGAGAGAGAGAGAGAGAGTGTGTAAAACCGTGCCTGTAAAACTGTGATTCATTGTGTGAAGGATTAGAGTTAACATTGTGTGTATAAGGTAAGTTCAGCGCTTACCTTAGGGCCAGGTAATCCTTTCCCTTCAGGTCCCAACTCTCCTGGTTGCCCTGGCAACCCTGGGAGGCCCTGTTTACCAACAAGAACAAGACTGGGTTCATGTGTTGGGATTTCATTTTCAATGCATACTAAATCGCTTATGAGGATGAGATGTAACTTAATAAACAAGTGATACTGGCAAACGGAGTGTGCAGTTTTTATATTATATTATATATATATCCCACACATCTGCAAGTAACTTCAAATACAGAGATACAGGGCTGGCGAACTAGACTAGGGTTTTTAAATAACTAGCAACATCAATAGTCCCACCTGAGGTCCTGTGTAGCCGTCTCCCTTCAACCCTGGTGGTCCAACAGGTCCAGGGTTCCCCCTCTCACCCTGAATGGGAGAGAAACACACACAGAAAAATATGTGTTATTGTAGTACTAGCTTGCTGCCAAAACCTTGGCAATAATGTAATAAAGCTGGGCCATGTTCTAACTGTCCGTTGAGGTTACCGTCGACCCAGCGATGCCCACTCCAGGGTCTCCTACAGGCCCAGACTGCCCCACTGGTCCAAGGTCACCCTGTCAATGTGGACCATACGGTTTTAGTGCTGTGTATGACAGAGCATTACATGCATGGGTGTGTTACTCAGTAGTCACTTTATCTGAGACCTGAAGACTTGAATTAGTTCCTAGAGTTAATGGCTAGGCTTTAGTTTACCGGGCTTATGGCACGCAGGGGACCATGGTTTCCAACACAGGTCAAGAGCTGATATTTCTAAGACACTATGTTGTGTGTGTGTGTGTGTGTGTGTGTGTGTGTGTGTGTGTTTACCACTTACCTTTGACCCAGGTAGGCCCCTGCCAGGAGGACCTGGTAGACCCATCATTCCAAAACTGCCAGGCTCTCCCTGACCAGAAGAACAGAGACGTGAGATACATGACACCGTGAACCTCACAGATGACAAACAAACAATAGCCAGGTAACTACAGCAAACACACACGACCTGTCCCGCTGATATGTTGAACCAGCAGTCAAAAGCCACATCTCATATTATGAGCCAACTCTACTGTAAAGGAGCCTAATGGGAGTTTACTGATATTGTCATGATAAATGTTTTGTTAAAAAATACCTCTCATAGGGTAAACAAGCCTAAAAGAGATGGAAAATACAGTTATGTGTGGGAGAGCTTACTGGTGTCGTTATAAAGCATATTGTTCATGTCTTCTTTATCCTTAATCAAACCATTTCATACAACAGCCCCAATAAAGTAATAACTCAAATAGTTTGTAAAGTAACATAAGCAATACTTCTTTAAAATTTGAGAGAAATAAGCTTTTTGTGCAAATGGAACATTTCTGAAAACTTGAATTTCAGCTCAGCAAACCTGGGACCAACACTTTATTTATATTTTTGTTCGGTATAGTACGATATGTTACGTTTCGTATGGTATGTATTAATTTAGGGATGTCCATCATCCATTTAGTATAATATGTTCCGACTTACAATTCCTATGATATGTTACAAATTCCAATTTGTTGTGGTTAACGTTAGCTGGGTGGCTAGGTGGCTAATGATAACATTAGCTAGCTGGCTAACATTAGCTAGGCGAGGAGTTAGGGTTATGGTTAGGAGTTAGGCTAAAGGGTTAAGGTTAGGGATAGTTAAAAGGGTTAAGGCTAGGGTTAGGAGAAGGGTTACGTAAGTAGCTGCAAAGTAGGTAAAAAGTACTAAGTAGTTGAAAAGTTGCTAATTAGCTAAAATGCTAAAAGAGATTCGAACACGCAACCTTTGGGTTGCTAGATGTTCTCGTTATGCACTGACCGATCCACTACGACCAACCATCCTCCTTTTGTTTTTGTTTAAGTAACCTTCTGTCTTCTGTAACCATACCAAACATAACATATCATACTAATTTGAGTGTCCCCAGATTTACTTTTCTAAGTTCCGTCTAGTCTATGAGACCAGGCTGTAAAATGTAGTGATGGAACACAATGGTTGCTGGCTTCTTGTCAATGCTTATGGGAACCATTGAGGAAACAGAGCACATATTGCGAATTTGGGCAAGCGTTTGCATAGAGGGCCTGATTGAGTGTTGAGATAGGTACAACTCAGACATCCTTGATGTCAATGGGAGACTTACTTAAAAATGCGTGAAGATCTCAAGTCAGAATACCACCCAGACTGAACATGAAGTTGAAGAATTCCAAGCAGCATTCCATTCATGTAACTTGAACCCTGACCTTCCATAACATCTAACTAACTACAGCAGGGATGATGTTGGTGGTGTCCACAAAAAAACACATTTTGCCATGGGATGTAGAGACAATGTTGCCATTTTAAAGCAAGTTTGCATCAATTCGACACATTTTGCCATGGGGAGGAAAGAAAATGTGCAGTTTTACAGCTAATTTCCTGTAATTCTACACATTTTTGTCATAGGGTGGAGACAAATGTTTGCATTTTTTAATATGATAACTGATGATCAATGGGTGTAATTTGACCATGTATACTACAAGTTTAGATATCTGGCCACTAGACTAACTTACCAATCTAAAACATGTTAGCTGACATGGGCTAATTGACTGATTGATGATGGGCAACGAAATTACACCTTGTTCGATGAGAGTGCAGGGGACAACTTTTTAAGGCTATGCACAAACTAAGAAGTGTGGCTTTAACATACCTTGGCTCCTGCAGGTCCCACGGGCCCTGGCGTTCCTGGTAGTCCCCTCACCCCCCGGTCACCTCGATCACCCTGTAGATAAACACACAAGTGAAATCATTCAAAAAATGATATGTAGATACAAAGACAGAGAAAGTATGTACCAACCTATGATGTGCATACCATAGAGCTATGGTCTAAAGTAGTGCACTATATAGGGAATAGGGTGCTATTTGGGATGCGGGCACTGTCAGGATTCTCTGGAATGCAGCAATACTGTGTTTGCACTTCCGTTTCCAATGCAGGTGCCATTCATCATTCATCTTATTATATTTTGATGTATAATCTTGCTTGGAATTGCTTTTCAAAGGTGAAGCACCGGTCAGGCAGTCTAGTTGTATTGGATAAAGACTTTGTGAAATTTTTCAGTAAATGTTTATTCATCCAGCCTGATCTATACGGCATGTTTAATATGGCGGTAATGATGAAGATTTCTCTGTTGTCACACCCTTTGACCGGTAAACTTACTCAACTCAATTGTGTAAGGCCCAGCGCATCCTTTACTTTGAAGGTTGACCATTCAGGAAGTCCTCTCCTGTATTGCTTAAGGTGGAGTTTAATAATCGGTCGCACTCCTATACTGGACGCAGGTAATCCTGTGTTTAACGTAGGTGTATGTAGGTATGCCAGCACTACAGTGCCAAAGGTTTCTATAGGACTGTGGGTGGTTGTCTGGGTAAACATTTTATATCCAAAACCTTCAAAAAAAGAACTCTACCTTTTCTCCAGGAATTCCTTTCCCAGGCTCACCCTCTGTCCCTCGCAGTCCTGGTAAACCAATCTCACCCTGTTTCAAGACACCAAGGAGAATATAAAAATACACACAATGAACAAGTTAGCAAATTAACTATTTCAAATGTCTGTGCTCTGTGCGTTTGCGTGTGCATTTTAAAGCAGTTGGACGAATAAAGATGACTTAAACTTTAGAGCAAATCATTCCTTACTTTAAACTCTAGTAAATATACAATGGGGCGCAATGATCTTTGACCTCCTTTGACCCGTTACTTACCTTAGGTCCGACCACTCCATCTTCCCCGGGTATACCAGGTATCCCAGAAGATCCGTCAGGTCCTGGTTCACCCTGGAGAAGACCAAAGACCAGACACTCACATTCAACACCTGCTCATCTCAGCTGTACATACAGTGAATGTACATAATATCCGGTGTTGTATGTTTCATTGGGGACCTTTGCCATTAACTCACCTTTGACCCTGGCTCCCCGACTCCTCTCTCTCCCTGTGGTCCATGCTCTCCTGGGAAGCCCTGGTCACCCTGTGGAGAAGACAACTGGATCAGTCCCTGATTAGAGGTGAAGAATGAAAACAAGCAGTAGTACGGACCTCATGGTCTGGATTTGAGTAAGGGTCACCCACCACCATATTTAGTTCCACCCACCTTTGGGCCGACTATTCCCAGCCCTGGTGGCCCCCGAGGGCCGGAAGATCCAGATGGACCACTGTCTCCCTGCAAGGAGAGAGAGGGACAGAGATTAGTCAGTTTAGTTATAATTGAGTGATAAAACAAACTAGAAAGTCGGTTGGATACAAATTGAAATAGTGGAACACAGTGGAAACAATGTAATCATTTAATAGGCCTGCCTTTTCTCCTTGGATCCCTGCACCTGGAAAACCCACCAATCCTGGCAGACCTGGAGCTCCTGTGTTTCCCTGGAGGTCAGAGGTTAAAGGGATCAGGGGATAAGCGGTAGTCCCTTAGTGCAGGGGTTCCCAAACATTGTTTTTTTTGCTTCTGAGCCCCTTTTATGATAGCAACTTCATCAGGGACACTGTCATAATATCAGAACACAGTGGTTCTGCAGTGCATGGCTGGACTTGCCAAGTCTCGGCCCCTGGGAATTAACATTTAAAAGGCCCCCCTCTTGGCATCAGAGAGACAATTTTGACGGTTTAGGGTCAGGGTTAGGGTCAACATACCTTGTCACCTTTCAACCCTGAACCCGGGGTGCCGCGGGTGCCCTTAGGACCCTCGTAACCCCTGTCACCCTGAAACACAACATACACCCTGAGCCATTAGCTAGGTACACACTTTACTGTATAAATAAGAAAGGTATGTGATTCCTACATGTCATATCTCACGCACAGCTCACTATAGCCTACACATACAGAACATATCCAAGCTAGACTATTCAGTGGTATGAACAGCTAGTGACGGTGTCTCACCTTAGGCCCTGGTAGACCCTCTCCTGGGAACCCTTGTGTTCCCTGCAGGGTAATTCCAATATGTCTCAACTAGTGGATATCCTGACACACTGCAGGGTAATTCCAATATGTCTCAACCTAGTGGATATCCACACTGCAGTAGTCTCAACCTAGTGGATATAACACTGCAGGAATAAAACCTAGTGGATATCCTGACACACTGCAGGGTAATTCTACAATATGTCTCAAAGTGGATATCCTGACACACTGCAGGGTAATTCTACAATATGTCTCAACCTAGTGGATATCCTGACACACTGCAGGGTAATTCTACAATATGTCTCAACCTAGTGGATATCCTGACACACTGCAGGGTAATTCTACAATATGTCTCAACCTAGTGGATATCCTGACACACTGCAGGGTAATTCTACAATATGTCTCAACCTAGTGGATATCCTGACACACTGCAGGGTAATTCTACAATATGTCTCAACCTAGTGGATATCCTGACACACTGCAGGGTAATTCTACAATATGTCTCAACCTAGTGGATATCCTGACACACTGTGGATATCAGGGGTAATTCTACAATATGTCTCAACCTAGTGGATATCCTGACACACTGCAGGGTAATTCTACAATATGTCTCAACCTAGTGGATATCCTGACACACTGCAGGGTAATTCTACAGGCAAGTCAGAACAAATTCTTATTTACAATGACAGCCTACCAAAAGGCAAAAGGCCTCCAAAAGGCCTCCAAAAGGACAAAACACACATCACGACAAGAGACAACACTACATAAAGAGAGACCTATAAGACAACAACATAGCAAGGCAGCAACACATGACAACACAGCATGGTAGCAACACAACATAACAACAACATGGTAGCAGCACAAAACATGGTACAAACATTATTGGGCACAGACAACAGTATAAGGGCAAGAAGGTAGAGACAACAATACATCACACAAAGCAGCCATAACTGTCAGTTAGAGTGTCCATGATTGAGTCTTTGAATGAAGAGATTGAGATAAAACTGTCCCGTTTGAGTGTTTGTTGCAGCTCATTCCAGTCGCTAGCAGCAGTGAACTGAAAAGAGGAGTGACCCAGGGCTGTGTGTGCTTTGGGGACCTTTAACAGAATGTGAATAGCAGAACGGGTGTTGTATGTGGAGGATGAGGGCTGCAGTAGATATCTCAGATAGGGGGGAGTGAGGCCTTAGAGGGTTTTATAATTAAGCATCAAAAAGTGGGTCTTGCGACGGGTATACAGAGATGACCCGTTTACAGAGGAGCATAGAATACAGTGATGTTTCCTATAAGGAGCATTGGTGGCAAATCTGATGGCCGAATGGTAAAGAACATCTACTCGCTCGAGAGCCACCTTACCTGCCGATATTTAAATTATGTCTCCGTAATCTAGCATGGGTAGGATGGTCATCTGAATCAGGGTTAGTTTGGCAGCTGGGGTGAAAGAGGAGCGATTACGATTGAGGAAACCAAGTCTAGATGTAACTTTAGCCTGCAGCTTTGATATGTGCTGAGAGAAGGACAGTGTACCATCTAGCCATACTCCCAAATCATTTTATGAGGTGACTATCTCAAGCTCTAAACCCTCAGAGGTTGTATTAACACCTACGGGAGGAGAGGCATTCTTCTTACCAAACCACATGACCTTTGTTTTGGAGGTGTTCAGAACAAGGTTAAGGGGAGAGAGAGCTTGTTGGACCCTAAGAAAGCTTAGTTGTAGAGGGCTATGTCAAGCAAGCGTTGACGTAAGAAAGTTATCTTGTCATCCCTGCTCCCGCTCTTTCCTCCCCCTGGCGCTCGAGGGCACCAGGATCCCCAGCATTATGCACTCAAGCCACCATCAGTACGCACACCTGCCTTCCACCCGTCGCACACATCAGCGATCATTGGACTCACGTGGACTCAATTACTTGTGTCATTACCTTCCCCATATATCTGTCTGTTCCCAAGCTCTGTTCCCTGCTTCGGGATTGATTGTTATATGTCCGTGTTACCCGTGTTCTGACGCTGTTCCTATCGTGTTCTATACCGGTTCGCCAGGCTCCCACACCCCTGCCGGTTCGCGGGGAGTTTACCCCCAGCCGGTTTGCCCAGCACCCATGTCTCGGCCGGCTCGCCCAGGTGGGACGCCGGTTGGCGCCCCTAGAGGGGAGGTTCTTTCATGCCTGCTCCCGCTCTTCCCCCCCTGGCGCTCATGGGTGCCAGGCTGCCCTGCATTACGCACTCCTGCCACCATCATTTACGCACACCTGCCTTCCCTCATCAAGCACATCAGCGATTTTGGACACACCTAGACTCACTCAATCACCTGTTTATTACCTCTCCTATATTTGTCAGTTCCCCGCTCTGTTCCAGCTGCTGCATTGTTTGTCATATGTCCGTGTTTCCTGTGTGCTGACGCTGTTCCTGTCTTGTTCTATGTCTGTTCCTGATTAAAATATTTGACTCCCCGTACCTGCTTCTCCTGTCCGGTGTCGGCCCTTACATACAGTTGAAGTACGAAGTTTACACACACTTAGTTTGGAGTCATTAAAACTTGTTTTTCAACCACTCCACAAATGTCTATAGTTTTGGCAAGTTGAGTTAGGACATCTACTTTGTGCATAACACTAGTCATCTTTCCAACAATTGTTTACAGACAGATTATTTCACTTATAATTCACTGTATCACAATTCCAGTGGGTCAGAAGTTTACATACACTAAGTTGACTGTCCATTTAAACAGCTTGGAAAATTCCAGAAAATGATGTCATGGCTTTAGAAACTTCTGATAGGCTAATTGACTTCATTTGAGTCAATTGGAGGTGTACCTGTGGATGTATTTCAAGGCCTACCTTCAAACTCAGTGCCTCTTTGCTTGACATCATGGGAAAATCAAAAGAAATCCGCCAAGACCTCAGATAAAAAATTGTAGACCTCCACAAGTCTGGTTCATCCTTGGGTGCAATTTCCAAATGCCTGAAGGTACCACGTTCATCTGTACAAACAATAGTATGCAAGTATAAACACCAAGGGACCACGCAGCCGTCATACCGCTCAGGAAGGAGACGTGTTCTGTCTCCTAGAGATGAACGTACTTTGGTGTGAGAAATGCAAATCAATACCAGAAAAACAACAAAGGACCTTGTGAAGATGCTGGAGGAAACAGGTTCAAAAGTATCTATATCCACAGGAAAATAAGTCCTATATCGACATAAGCTGAAAGGCCGCTCAGCAAGGAAGAAGCCACTGCTCCAAAACCGCCATAAAAAAGCCAGACTACGGTTTGCAAATGCACATTGGGACAAAGATCGTACTTTTTGGAGAAATGTCCTCTGGTCTGATGAAACAAAAATTGAACTGTTTGGCCATAATGACCATCGTTATGTTTGGAGGAAAAAGGGGGATACTTGCAAGCCGAAGACCACCATTTCATGAAGCACGGGGGTGGCAGCATCATGTTGTGGGGTTGCTTTGCTGCAGGAGGGACTGGTGCACTTCACAAAATAGATGGCATAATTTCAAGGAAAATTATGATGATATATTGAAGCAACATCTCAAGACATCAGTCAGGAAGTTTAAAGCATGGTCGCAAAAGGGTCTTCCAAATGAACAATGACCCCAAGCATACTTCCAAAGTTGCGGCAAAATGGCTTAAGGACAACAAAGTCAAGGTGTGGCCATCACAAAGCCCTGACCTCAATCCCATAGAAAATTTGTGTGCAGAACTGAAAAAGTGTGTGCTAGAAAGGAGGCCTACAAACCTGACTCAGTTACACCAGCTCAGTCAGGAGGAATGGGCCAAAATTCACCCAACTTATTGTGGGAAGCTTGTGGAAGGCTACCCGAAATGTTCGACCCAAATTAAACAATTTAAAGGCAATGCTACCAAATACTAATTGAGTGTATATAAACTTCTGACCCACTGGAAATGTGATGAAAGAAATAAAAACTAAAGTACATCATTCTCTCTACAATTATTCTGATATTTCACATTCTTAAAATAAAGTGGTGATCCTAACTGACCTAAGACAGGGAATTTTTACTTGGATTAAATGTTAGGAATTGTGAAAAACTGAGTTTAAATGTATTTGGCTAAGGTGTATGCAAACTTCCGACTTCAACTGTATCTAGCCATAACACCTAACGAATATTGTGAACTTACCGGCAGTCCTGGTTCACCCATACCCAAGGGACCGGTGGGTCCAGGCCTTCCCTGGTTTCCTTTATTGCCCTGGGATACAGGAGAAATTAGGATTAGTGTCTGAAAGATCATTAGAGGGATTACTAGAGAGATCACTAGAGAGATTGCATGACAGAAGTAACGGCTCCAAAAATAAAGAATATCTAAACTAACTTTAGGTCCTGGAAAGCCGATGCCAGTATCCCCTGGAGGTCCTGTCACTCCACCAGGTCCACGGTCACCCTGGGAAAGAGAGGGGCATCATTCACCTTACCCCAACTTCCCCAATACATTTTAGCTGTATTTTTATCTAGAACATTTCTGGAGGTATTGGAAGTTTAACGTCATCCTTACTTTGGGTCCTACAAGTCCTTCAGGGCCCTGGTCCCCGGGACCTCCACTAAGACCCTGCCACAGAGACAAGAAAACACCTCGGTCAATGCCTGAATTGAAATAATCTACAGTAGACTAAATTCACAGGGCTTTGAGTTTTTCCTGGATAGAACCCCCCCCCCCCACCACCCCCCTAACTTATTTTGTAATTGGAAATGCGTGTGAGCAGCGATGTGTGAGTTAAACCTAAGCTTTAGTTTCACATTCTCTGGTCAATGTTATCGTATGACAAACAGATCATGTATAGTTTGGAGGGTCAGGGTGTGGTCAATCAAATGATGTTTCCACTAGCCTCATCCTCCTTATTTCTACAATTATTTGCATAGGTACTCCCTAGTCCCCATGGGAACATGATCTAGGACCAGGGCTAAAATTTTAATCTAAAAACCACCACCGTATTCAGGTGATGGACTGCTGTTGTCATGCTAACGCTGGAGGGGCGTGAAAAGCGTTTAAGGAGGAATTAAAGGGGGTAGGTAACGTGCCGAAACACTAATCCTGCAGGACAATAGTCTGGTGGGAGATAATAAACTGCAGGCTTGGATTGACTGCTTTAGATAGGCTCCATTATGGCGGGATAAGGACTAAGCCAGGACTCACATTCCATAAGTGCAGACTGGGAGAAGAGCTTCATACTCAGTGTGCATCTCCATGAGATACTGATGGTTCCAGGGGAGGGTCAGATGTGGGGGTGTAGACACAGGATTCGTTCAATTTGACCACTCACTCATTCACACACAGGTATGAATGGGCAGAGCGTTGTGTGAGGAGTGGGATTCTTCCAAATGTATAAAGCCATGGGGATTTCTCCTCAGTATGTAAATCGAAGACATTCATTTAGAACACATGCAAGTACATATACTGGATTCTAAAGATACTCAGGGCCTTATTAAATTAAACCTAGTTGTTTTACTGTTTCCAGCAGAGGAGGCTGGTGGGGAGTGCTATAGGAGGACGGGATCATGGTAATGGCTGCAATGGAATATTGCAACGGAGTCAAACACATCACACATATGGAAAACACGTTTGACTCCGTTCCATCGATTCCATTCCATGCATTACAATTAGCCGTCTTCCTGTAGCTCATCCCACCAGCCTCCTCTAGTTTCCAGGGTAAGTCAAATATAATATTTTCCCGGTACAGTGCTAAAGTGTGTTAGAAAGAATCGATATGAAGTTGAGTTTTCTTTTTGTTTCACAAGCAGTACAGACATAATGACTTTGACTTATCCTTGGGACTTGGCTGTCTATTTTGTAGGGCCCCAAGTCTGTATCGACAACCAAACAAACATTGTCTGAGGCCTCTGGGAAAAAACATTGATCTGCATGTCTCCAAAATGACCAAGCCACCACCATATTGACCATTTTGTTCGCTGTAACATATGGACAATAAAGTTGTATTATATTATATTGAGTCACCTGCTCTCCTCTGGGTCCCCGAGGGCCTGGAGGTCCGTCTGGCCCCTGTGGGAACAGGTCACAGTCAGGCAGGGAAGAGGGATATAACAGCCTATTGAGGTTGCAGCCAAAAGTCACAAGAACTTTAAAAGGACATGTGCAACTCTCACTCCCAGTTACAAGCTTGCAAGCTGTTGAGTCTAGCGTATAGCTATCTCTTCACAATGCAGTTAATCCTCAGTCAGAAATTCATCCGAATGCACTGAGCAGCAGTTAGTGGGGGGATAGCCATTTACAATGAACAGAGCAGAGGCGTGGAGAGCGGAGAGAGTCATTCATAAAAACCTACTTGATCTCCCTTCATCCCGCGGACGCCACACTCGCCTCTTTCCCCCTGGAAAACATTTGAATCAGAGAAGACTGAATTCTGACTGCGCTGAGCGTTTTAACCCGTGGCGTGCCAGAAGACCAGGGTACTGATTAAAACTGATGTTATCTAGCTAGCATGTAGTATAGAACAAACACTATAGTCTACTGTTTGTTGTCAGGGTAGCATGGGGATCTTGACCAGCTGTTTCACTATGATTCAGTATCTAATCCATCATGGGTCAATTATCTTTGCACAATTAATTTACGGTCACCAAGTAGTACTGGTATCTCACCTTTTCCCCTCTAGTGCCGGGTCGACCCTAAAACAACAGGAGAGACCTCAATAAAAATCTATACATCAGTTATAATTCAACAATATACCTGTATAGATTGTTTTAGTCATCTATGCTACAGTACCTCGATACCCTCCATCCCAGGCCTTCCGTTGATACCAGGTTCCCCCTACAGTGACACCAGAGACCAGACAGTGAATGCATCCATACAGTATATCCATCAACGTATATAAAACCATTCGAATGAACATCAACATATATAAAAACATTCCAACGAACATCAACATATATAAAAACATTCCAACGAACATAAACATATATAAAAACATTCCAACGAACATAAACATATATAAAAACATTCCAACGAACATCAACATATATAAAAACATTCCAACGAACATAAACATATATAAAAACATTCCAACGAACATAAACATATATAAAAACATTCCAACGAACATCAACATATATAAAAACATTCCAACGAACATCAACATATATAAAAACATTCCAACGAACATAAACATATATAAAAACATTCCAACGAACATAAACATATATAAAAACATTGCAACGAACATCAACGTCTATAAAAACATTCCAGCAAACATAAACGTCTATAAAAACATTCCAACGAACATCAACGTCTATAAAAACATTCCAACGAACATCAACATATGTAAAAACATTCCAACGAACATCAACGTCTATAAAAACATTCCAACGAACATCAACGTCTATAAAAACATTCCAGCAAACATAAACATATATAAAAACATTCCAACGAACATCAACATATGTAAAAACATTCCAACGAACATCAACGTCTATAAAAACATTAACGTCTATAAAAACATTCCATTCCACGAACATCAACGTAAAAACATTCCATAAAAACATTCCAACGAACATCAACGTCTATAAAAACATTCCAGCAAACATAAACATATATAAAAACATTCCAACGAACATCAACATATGTAAAAACATTCCAACGAACATCAACGTCTATAAAAACATTCCAACGAACATCAACGTCTATAAAAACATTCCAACGAACATCAACGTCTATAAAAACATTCCAACGAACATCAACGTATATAAAAACATTCCAACGAACATCAACATATTTAAAAACACTGCATTCTTTCTGTCACTACAAATGAACATGGTGGGATTATCTCAGGACAAAACAAAGAACTTACATGAAATCCTTTTGGACCGGGAGAACCGTCAGATCCAGGCTGGGCTGATTTCCCCTGCATATTTCAAAGGAATGGAGAGATCATTCCATCAGAGGATAGAGGACAGATCGTTGGACAGAATGTGACTTTTTCATCACTGGTTGTTCCCATAACATCCCCATAGTGTGTGTAGATTCGTGCGTACAGTAGGTGACCGTGGTCGTTCGGTGCGTGTCCCTGTCTATGCTCTTCCTGTGACCTCTCTATGTATTATCAGTCTCAAACCTTAAGTGGTAGCCTATACAACCTCAGTCCACTCAATAGTGTGAGGGGCCTCTGTGCCATATAGCCTCAAATAACTCAGTAGTGTCAGGGGCCTCTGTGCCGTATAGCCTCAAATAACTCAATAGTGTCAGGGGTCTCTGTGCCGTATAGCCTCAAATAACTCAATAGTGTCAGGGGCCTCTGTGCCGTATAGCCGCAAATAACTCAATAGTGTCACGGGCCTCTGTGCCGTATAGCCTCAAATAACTCAATAGTGTCAGGGGCCTCTGTGCGGTATAGCCTCAAATAACTCAATAGTGTCAGGGGCCTCTGTGCGGTATAGCCTCAAATAACTCAATAGTGTCAGGGGCCTCTGTGCCGTATAGCCTCAGTTAACTCAATAGTGTCAGGGGCCTCTGTGCCGTATAGCCTCAGTTAACTCAATAGTGTCAGGGGACTCTGTGCCGTATATCCTCATATAACTCAATAGTGTCAGGGACCTCTGTGCCGTATAGCCTCAAATAACTCAATAGTGTCAGGGGCCTCTGTGCCGTATAGTCTCAAATAATTCAATAGTGTCACGGGCCTCTGTGCCGTATAGCCTCAAATAACTCAATAGTGTCAGGGGCCTCTGTGCGGTATAGCCTCAAATAACTCAATAGTGTCAGGGGCCTCTGTGCGGTATAGCCTCAAATAACTCAATATTGTCAGGGGCCTCTGTGCCGTATAGCCTCAGTTAACTCAATAGTGTCAGGGGCCTCTGTGCCGCATAGCCTCAGTTAACTCAGTAGTGTCAGGGGCCTCTGTGCCGCATAGCCGCAGTTAACTCAATAGTGTCAGGGGACTCTGTGCCGTATATCCTCAAATAACTCAATAGTGTCAGGGGCCTCTGTGCCGTATAGCCTCATATAACTCAATAGTGTCACGGGCCTCTGTGCCGTATAGCCTCAAATAACTCAATAGTGTCAGGGGCCTCTGTGCCGTATAGCCTCAAATAACTCAATAGTGTCAGGGGCCTCTGTGCCGTATAGCCTCAAATAACTTAATAGTGTCAGGGGCCTCTGTGCCGTATAGCCTCAAATAACTCAATAGTGTCAGGGGCCTCTGTGCCGTATAGCCTCAGTTAACTCAATAGTGTGAGGGGCCTCTGTACCTTATAACCTCAGTTAACTCCCTAACACCCTAATGCTCATCCCCTCCCTGTGTGTTTGCCCACACCTAATCTCCTATCCTTGACCACTGCTTCCAGCCAAAAGCCTCTCTTCAAAAGGCCTGCTAGTCAAGTCCCACTACTCTATTCTTTTATTTTACGCCATGACCCTTCGACCCCTTGCACAGTACAGGCCTGCTACACTTGCAGTGTGGGAAACATTTCCTACTCTTTGATGTGATGCACAGGACCACTCTTGTATACACAGAGGCCTACAAAGAGGCCAGATGCCCCGGCTATGAGCACCTGCTATGAGTATTCAGGGGTGTTACAGGGGCGTTGAACAGTTTATGGTGGGTTAGGGACAGGGAGGCTATTACTGGAAAAACCTCTGTTTGCATACAAAAGGATATGTAGGGGGGTTTACAGCCCAAGGTTGTCCAACTGGTGAACATGCCAGCAATAACACAGGCCTGTCTGAGGATTACTGCTCCTCTGTACTGTCAACCTGGACACATCAACCTGGACACATGAGGTCAATTCATCAAACCAGTCAGTGCTTTCAATGACGACAATTGGAATTAAAACGTCAGTGTACTTCCTGAATTGAACGAATTGACAAAAGACAGAAGAGGACAACAAAACAAAAAGTGAAGAAGAGTTATAAGCGTATGGTATGTACTGGCTACTAGAGGATGCTTTTCAGCAAAAACAAGAATAGGTTAGACGATGAGACAGAAGTGGACAACAAAATAAAAAGTGAAGAAGAGTTATAAGCGTATGGTATGTACTGGCTACTAGAGGATGCTTTTCAGCAAAAACAAGAATAGGTTAGACGATGAGACAGAAGTGGACAACAAAATAAAAAGTGAAGAAGAGTTATAAGCGTATGGTATGTACTGGCTACTAGAGGATGCTTTTCAGCAAAAACAAGAATAGGTTAGACGATGAGACAGAAGTGGACAACAAAATAAAAAGTGAAGAAGAGTTATAAGCGTATGGTATGTACTGGCTACTAGAGGATGCTTTTCAGCAAAAATGTACTGGCTACTAGAGGATGCTTTTCAGCAAAAACAAGAATAGGTTAGACGATGAGACAGAAGTGGACTCACCGGGCTTCCAGGGGGACCTCTTTCTCCTTTATCACACAGACAGGACTTGGGCTGTGGGCACTGGAACCAAGGGAAGCAACATTTGAGTAGACACCTCAGAGATAGTCATCTTTACATTCCAAATGGATGGTTACAAGAAAAAGGGACATACTTACCCCTGTGTTGACAAGCGTGTTCTAAAAAAAAAACAAGAAATAACAGCACTTTATATTTTGATAGCTCACACTTAGGTGCTCAGTAATGTACATGTTTAAATTGAGCCATTTTAATCCTGGTCAGGTAACTCACTGCGTGAGCCCTCCTGAATTGGGATTTAGGGGGTGAAGGAAAACATCAACATCTAGAAGTTTATGGCAATGTTGGTATCCTTGAGGACAGCTCACTCCCACCACCACTCACCAGTTCTCTGAAAAGTTTATCCTCCAGCAGGTTGTCTGTAAGGCTGAGGACGTGCTGCTGTGGCGGGGCGCTGGCGATGGAACGTAACCTGGCATTGGTGGGCATATCCCTGGGTAGACCCGACAGCCCGATGGTGAACAGACGAATGTTGTGGTTCTTGGCCTCGGATGCGGCGGTCACAGCACTGGGGCTACGGGGATGGTCCACGCCGTCAGTCATCAGCAACATCACCCTCAGGCTGTTGGCCGCTGTCTCACGGCTAAACATCTGGGTGTTATAATCATTTGATTGTACTTTGATATTGGGTCTAACACTTGTTTTTTGGTGTGGTGCACTTTGTTCTCAATTGGGTTGACTTTTTTGGGGGATAGTCCTCTATGGATAATCCAACTATCAACAAACGTTCATATGCAACCCTATTGGCTTGGAGCTAAGACTAGGGTTAGGTTTAGGTTTAGTGGAGAGTTAGTTGAATGGTTAGTTGATGGTTAGTTTAACATCCATCAACCATCTGCAAGGGACAATCCAAGTAAAGTGCTACTAGATAATGATATGCAGACCTGTGTAGCGTTAGTGATGGCGTAGGCTGAGTAGGTTCCGTGTCCGATGTAGGCCATGGACGCCACTCTGCTCTGGAACACATCCACATCCTGCCAGTCCCGGAAGTTGTGCTCCAGAGAAACAGAACTAGGAGGAGAAGAAAAATAATAATAAGAAGATGGAGAGCAGTTAAACCTAGATATGTTAGATGGAGAGCAGTTAAATCTAGAGATGTTAGATGGAGAGCAGTTAAACCTAGAGACGTTAGATGGAGAGCAGTTAAACCTAGAGACGTTAGATGGAGAGCAGTTAAGAGAGCAGTTAAATCTAGAGACGTTAGATGGAGAGCAGTTAAATCTAGAGACGTTAGATGGAGAGAAGTTAAATCTAGAGATGTTAGATGGAGAGCAGTTAAATCTAGAGATGTTAGATGGAGAGCAGTTAAACCTAGAGACGTTAGATGGAGAGAAGTTAAATCTAGAGACGTTAGATGGAGAGAAGTTAAACCTAGAGACGTTAGATGGAGAGCAGTTAAACCTAGAGACGTTAGATGGAGAGCAGTTAAGAGAGCAGTTAAATCTAGAGACGTTAGATGGAGAGCAGTTAAATCTAGAGACGTTAGATGGAGAGTAGTTAAATCTAGAGATGTTAGATGGAGAGCAGTTAAATCTAGAGATGTTAGATGGAGAGCAGTTAAATCTAGAGACGTTAGATGGAGAGCAGTTAAACCTAGAGATGTTAGAATGAGAGCAGTTAAACCTAGAGACGTTAGATGGAGAGCAGTTAAATCTAGAGACGTTAGATGGAGAGCAGTTAAATCTAGAGACGTTAGATGGAGAGCAGTTAAATCTAGAGATGTTAGATGGAGAGCAGTTAAATCTAGAGACGTTAGATGGAGAGCAGTTAAACCTAGAGACATTAGATGGAGAGCAGTTAAATCTAGAGACGTTAGATGGAGAGCAGTTAAACCTAGAGATGTTAGATGGAGAGCAGTTAAACCTAGAGACGTTAGATGGAGAGCAGTTAAATCTAGAGATGTTAGATGGAGAGCAGTTAAATCTAGAGATGTTAGATGGAGAGCAGTTAAATCTAGAGATGTTAGATGGAGAGCAGTTAAACCTAGAGACGTTAGATGGAGAGCAGTTAAATCTAGAGATGTTAGATGGAGAGCAGTTAAATCTAGAGATGTTAGATGGAGAGCAGTTAAATCTAGAGACGTTAGATGGAGAGCAGTTAAATCTAGAGACGTTAGATGGAGAGCAGTTAAATCTAGAGACGTTAGATGGAGAGCAGTTAAATCTAGAGACGTTAGATGGAGAGCAGTTAAATCTAGAGACGTTAGATGGTGAGCAGTTAAATCTAGAGATGTTAGATGGAGAGCAGTTAAACCTAGAGACGTTAGATGGAGAGAAGTTAAATCTAGAGACGTTAGATGGAGAGCAGTTAAATCTAGAGACGTTAGATGGAGAGCAGTTAAATCTAGAGACGTTAGATGGAGAGCAGTTAAATCTAGAGACGTTAGATGGAGAGCAGTTAAATCTAGAGACGTTAGATGGAGAGCAGTTAAACCTAGAGACGTTAGATGGAGAGCAGTTAAATCTAGAGACGTTAGATGGAGAGCAGTTAAATCTAGAGACGTTAGATGGAGAGCAGTTAAATCTAGAGACGTTAGATGGAGAGCAGTTAAATCTAGAGACGTTAGATGGTGAGCAGTTAAATCTAGAGATGTTAGATGGAGAGCAGTTAAATCTAGAGATGTTAGATGGAGAGCAGTTAAATCTAGAGACGTTAGATGGAGAGCAGTTAAATCTAGAGACGTTAGATGGAGAGCAGTTAAATCTAGAGATGTTAGATGGAGAGCAGTTAAATCTAGAGACGTTAGATGGTGAGCAGTTAGAGTTAAGTGCCTTGCTCGAGGGCACAACAAGGGCAGAAGATGACATCTTCAGTGGGATACTAATACCAGCAACTCACTGGTTGCCAGCCCACTCCCGCCCAGATTTGTATCCCGGCTGCCATGGGATAGAACCTCTCTGGTTGTTAGCTCATCCCTCTAACCTCTACAGTACCAACATGCTGTACTGCAGTGCAGCCAGCCTCAACCCTCTAACCTCTACAGTACCAACCTGCTGTACTGCAGTGCAGCCAGCCTCATCCCTCTAACCTCTACAGTACCAACCTGCTGTACTGCAGTGCAGCCAGCCTCATCCCTCTAACCTCTACAGTACCAACCTGCTGTACTGCAGTGCAGCCAGCCTCATCCCTCTAACCTCTACAGTACCAACCTACTGTACTGCAGTGCAGCCAGCCTCATCCCTCTAACCTCTACAGTACCAACCTGCTGTACTGCAGTGCAGCCAGCCTCATCCCTCTAACCTCTACAGTACCAACCTGCTGTACTGCAGTGCAGCCAGCCTCATCCCTCTAACCTCTACAGTACCAACCTGCTGTACTGCAGTGCAGCCAGCCTCATCCCTCTAACCTCTACAGTACCAACCTGCTGTACTGCAGTGCAGCCAGCCTCATCCCTCTAACCTCTACAGTACCAACCTGCTGTACTGCAGTACAGCCAGCCTCATCCCTCCAACTTCTACAGTACCAACCTGCTGTACTGCAGTACAGCCAGCCTCATCCCTCTAACCTCTACAGTACCAACCTGCTGTACTGCAGTACAGCCAGCCTCATCCCTCCAACTTCTACAGTACCAACCTGCTGTACTGCAGTACAGCCAGCCTCATCCCTCTAACCTCTGCAGTACAAACCTGCTGTACTGCAGTACAGCCAGCCTCATCCCTCCAACTTCTACAGTACCAACCTGCTGTACTGCAGTACAGCCAGCCTTATCCCTCTAACCTCTACAGTACCAACCTGCTGTACTGCAGTGCAGCCAGCCTCAACCCTCTAACCTCTACAGTACCAACCTGCTGTACTGCAGTGCAGCCAGCCTCATCCCTCTAACCTCTACAGTACCAACCTGCTGTACTGCCGTGCAGCCAGCCTCATCCCTCTAACCTCTACAGTACCAACCTGCTGTACTGCAGTGCAGCCAGCCTCATCCCTCTAACCTCTACAGTACCAACCTGCTGTACTGCCGTGCAGCCAGCCTCATCCCTCTAACCTCTACAGTACCAACCTGCTGTACTGCAGTGCAGCCAGCCTCATCCCTCTAACCTCTACAGTACAAACCTGCTGTACTGCAGTACAGCCAGCCTCAACCCTCTAACCTCTACAGTACCAACCTGCTGTACTGCAGTACAGCCAGCCTCATCCATCCAACCTCTACAGTACCAACCTGCTGTACTGCCGTGCAGCCAGCCTCATCCCTCCAACCTCTACAGTACCAACCTGCTGTACTGCAGTGCAGCCAGCCTCAACCTCAGTCTCCAACCTGCTGCCTGGATCTGCATGAGCCGCGTGCTGAAACGCAGGACGAAGTCTTTCTGCTTCTCAAACAACAGCACCTTGGCCTTCTCTGAGCTGTCCAGGATGAACATGATCTCCACCGGGCAGATCAGAACTATTGAGGGGGAGACAGAGTGGAGAGGATTGCAGGTGAGTGAATGAATTCATGAATTAATGAATTAATGGATTAATTAATTAAAGAATGAAACCCACTTACTTTTCCCTTCCTTTTGGAGGACCTGGTTGTCGTCTCTCTGGCCCTTCCTCCTCCTGCCCTGACCCCTGGCTGTGTGTGTTAGTACCAACACGAGGAGCAACAGCTCCACAACCTTCCTCATCTTGATCTCTTGTCCAGCAGCTCAGCCTAGAACCAATCAAATATGAGTTTGAGACAACTTCTCCTAATTCAGAACATACACAGACACACAAACAGACACACACGCACACACACACTTCTAGTCACAGAAGAGTGCTATGACTTCTGTACACACTAGAGGGCGGCAACACCATAATACAACTTTAAATGACGCCAGATCAATTTGCGCTAATGCGATATCATCGTTTGTTTGCAAGCAAAGAGAACAGGTTGTACATGAAGCCTCCACTGAGGGAATAGCTGCAGCTGTAACTTCATAATGACTACCCAGGAAACCAGAATCACTGCTCTCTGTGTGAAATCATCTGTTTCCTTTACCAAAGTTATTGCCAGTTACTGTTTGCCTTTACAGCAGTAATTTTCAGGATATGGTCAGACAATTATTTCTTCAGAAAATGTTCCCATTTAGTTACAAAATATTATTTTATTTCATGAATTTAATTGGATCGAGTTATTTGAATTTGTCCCAGCCTTATTCATAATATTTAGCCGAAAATATTTCCTTGTAAATGTGTGAATGTAAATGCATAATTCCTGAGAATTATTCGGAGAACAAGTTAATGTTATCAAATCAACGGATTGATTGATTTAAAAGCGCAGACAACACCGAACTCATCATTATTATCACTATTTAAAAAAAAACTAAAAAACATTTCAATCTGGAATACAATATGCAACAAATGCGATTGTCATTGGATTTTCTACAACAATATTCTCTCTACGTGTTCAATAGCCTACACTTGACACAAATGTGTTACATAACATAGTTTCAATTCAATTAAACCTTACCTTGATTTTCATTTAAATACAATCAATCACAGTAATAGTCCGCTCAATTACATAATCCGGTGGGCGAGTTTTTTATCATCGGTTTAGTCCTAAAGCAAGAGAGAGCAACGGTGATCGACCCGCTCGAATCGATTCAAACCTGCACGAGGGGGCTGCACTGGGAACACTGAATATTTATGAAGCGCACCTATCATCGCACTGTTGTCAAACAGCACGGGGATGCCTCCCTTTACCAGTATTTTATAAAGCTACAGGGCTGATTCTTATCAGATTGATGGGGGAAAATGAGTTTAGGTTATTGCACATTTTTCATATTGATAACATCAATAGTAAATCAGTTTCACTCTACAACATTGAGGCCAGTCCCACCACCTTGTTTTCTCAGTCATCATTAATGCCAACTATTGGTCTATAATATTTATTCATAGGCCCTATGCATAAACCACATTGTGGCCTATCAACCTTCAACATCCTTCCCACCCAACCTCTAATGTTATTAATGTGTTACAATCAAATAAATAACCTTAGTGGGACTACTACTGTACATGTTGACATTCATAGCTGTAGGTGATTGAGTCTTATTGAACCCACAGACAACCCCCCCCCCCCCCCCCCCCGAAGGGTTTTACTACTCGATCTTTGAAGATTTTAATGTGAGCACTTACTCATCCAGCACACAATGCATGGTTCAATGTTCAGAGTGATTGAGTTTCTACCATGATCCACTGGGTCAAATACCAACCCTCACCGACATGCTACTAGAACTCGACAGGGCCAATATGGCACTAAATATGACTTAAGGGGTAAAACACCTTAAAACACGCTCTAAGAGCGTAGGGATGGAGTGAATTATCTGTTAAAGAAAAGGAATAGGAGAAAACATCATTGACCAATGACCTTTGAGTAACATCTTGGACCCACTCCAAGCAGCAACCCCACAAGTTCATGGAATAGCAAGTACAGGACCTCATCTGGATGACTGCAATATGAAAGAAACATCATCACCCGTCTCCTTCCTATAACTCACAGTAAGGAGACATGACCGACAGGGTTTTTATGGCAATTCCAGACAAAGTAAATCAAAAGTGTCTAAGAGGGGTTGCTCTAGCTGAAAAGGTTAGCAATCTTCACATGAGATATGTCAGGTTTGGTGCAACAGGCCAGAAGGACTACAGATGTTGACACAATGTGTTTTTCTGAAGATGTAACGAAAAGACCTAGCAACTTCATTAAGGTCACTCACTATCACAGGAACCCAAGAGAGCAAACTTCATGACATATTATCAAACACAGTCTAAACTACATTACGAACTGTTAAAATGCTCAAATTACCAACCTATATTCACAATAGGACACAGGAGTTAGTTGCATTAGTAGCCCAAAATATTTGTATTTCACAACACTTAAAATGTCCTCCTGAGGAATCGGCCATAAACTTCCCTAGTTCCCCAGTTGAAGGGTGCCTAGGAGGGTGCTCACTAGCTGGAGGGGGGAAGTGATCTACATCTACACTGTGTGACAGGGATCATGATGCTTCTCCTTCCAGGCACTACTAACCCTGTGTCACAGCACAGTAGACTATAAAGATGTCAAACCACAGAACATGCCTGTCAAAAGGTTCTGCTTCCCAGAATGTTGAAGGAATGTTCCTTGATAACTGCCTGGCTGGAATTAAAGTCCTGTGTTGCTCTGTTGGTAAGAGCAGGACGCTAGCTAAATCCAAGGTTGTGGCTTCAATTCCCACAGGGATTACAAAGGCCTACACTTACAAAAAATGTATGCACTGTACTGTGCTGTAAGTCGATTTGGATGAAAGTGTCTGCTCAGTGGCTTGTAGTGTTATTATTGTTCAGTGTGGTGCTGTGAAAGCCATGCTCTGGGTACTGAGTCAGTGTCTGGGCCAGGCTGTTAAACCAACAGAGCCTGGCGGCAGGACCGATGCCAGCCCCGCCACCACCGGCCAGGGAGTTTGGAGGGCGGCTTCCTGCCATCTCTCCTGGTGCAGCAAGTAAACATGCAACGGAGATTAGACCATATAGAAAACAACTCCACGGATGCGGCAGGCTCTGATGGAGAGAAGGGGAATCTAACACAGGTTGTCTTGTCTTTCCATCAGTTGGGAGTTTGCACAGTCTATCATCCGTGAGGCCAAAACACCAAATAGTGTTATGACTAGACATGGGGGTGTGCTGTTCAACAGGGTCCATGTTCTATTGGAAACATTCTAAAGTTTCCATGTTCTATCTGAAACATTGTAAAGTTTCCATGTTCTATCGGAAACATTCTAAAGTTTCCATGTTCTATCGGAAACATTCTAAAGGTCTGTGTTCTTTCTGCAACATTCTAAATGTGCCATGTTCTATCTGCAAAATTCTCAAGGTTTCATGTTCTATCTGCAAGATTCTAAATGTTCTAATGAATAAGCCCTTGATAGGACTTGCAGTGGCATCCAAGGTATTGAACTAGATAAATTCCACAAGGCCTGTCATTTAGGGAGATGTGAAGCTGCAGAGAAGCTGGTGTGTGACCTTTTCCCTTTTTTTTACAGCATTTGCCTTGCAGCCTGTGTACAAGCACCAACGGCCTGAACTCTGGGTGTTCAGTTTAATAAAAAAGAAGTGCTCAAAATGTACGAAACGTGACTTCAAAGTGTTACATGTATCTGCAGTAGCAAGCAGAACTCAGGAAAGATCATTTTATGCCCTTGGGTGCTCATACATGAGTGGCCTGCGGGTATATAGTTTTCCTGAATCCGCCATACTTGGATCATTTGTTAAACACGTGGCAGTTTTCATCTTAAAATTTGACTGGTTTGAGTGCTTCCTGTGGTTGTATCAAGCCTTTTAGATGGGTACCTGATAGGCATGATGCTGGGATAGATATGTGAAACTGGGAAAGAGGTTGTTTTAAACATAGTTCATATTGTATGATGGAGAGTCGTTACATTCATGAAAAAGAGCAACATGAAGTTAATTGAAGAAATGTCTGCCTTGGTATGCAAACTATTACAAAATAAGAGTTAGTCAGAGTCTCTCTCTCCCTCTCTGTGACAGACTGTCTCTGATTGGGAGAAGTGATATCCAGTGAAGGTGATAGGCTAGCAACTTAACAATCTTGTATGTATCTACAGTATGTCTGAATATGCCACAATATGCAGCTGTCCTGCCGTCCCCTAGGCTACTCTTCTCCTTTCCCATCCATCAAGGAGAAGAATATAGCAAGCAACGTATCAAATAATAGTACCACTATCAGACAATCATTACAGCTATTGTGCCATTAAGCAATGTTTCATTTCAAAATCAAGCACCATTTTATTTGTCACATGCTTCATAAACAACAGGTGTGGACTAACAGTGAAATGCTTACTTATCGGCCCTTCCCAACAATGCAGAGAGAAAATAGAGAAATATACCTTTTTTTAATTAAATGTCTTTATTTTTTATATAACCTTTATTTTACTAGGCGAGTCATTTAAGAACAAATGTGTATTTACAATGACGGCTTACACATAAAAATGTAATAACATTTATAATAAATACACAATGAGTAACAATAACCTGGCAATTCACGGGGTACCAGTACCGAGTCGATGTGCAGGGGTACAAAGCAATTGAGGTTGATATGTATGGAATAAAGTGACTAGGATAGATAAACAGTAGCAACAGAGTATGTAATGAGTCAAAAAAGCTAGTGCAAAAAGCATCGATGCAGAAAGTCTGGACAGCTATTTGGTTAACTATTTAACTAACTATTTAGCAGTCTTATGATTTGGGGTTAGAAGCTGTTCAGGGTCCTGTTGGTTCGAGATTTGGTGCATCGGTACCGCTTGCCGTGCGGTAGCAGAGAACAGTCTGTGACTTGGGTGGCTGGTGTCTTTAACAATTTTTATGCCCTTCCTCTGACCACGCCTAGCAGAGTGGTCCTGGTTGGCAGGTAGTACGGCCCCAGTGACGTACTGGGCCGTACCCACTGTCCTCTGTAGCACCTTGTGGTCGGATGCCAAGCAGTTGTCATACCAAGCGGTGATGCAGCCAGTCAAGATTCTGTCAATGGTCCAGCTGTATTAACTTTTTGAGTATCTGAGGCCCCATGACAGTTATTTTCAGCCTCCTGAGGGGGAAGAGGCGTTGTTATGCCCTCTTCACATTTGTCAGTGATGTGAACAGTGAGGAACTTGAAGTTCTCCAACCAGCTCCACTACAGCCCCCAAAACAGGTCTTCTATATAATGACTCGATTGAGAAATGAAACTCCTTTGAAAAAAGCACACTGTCTGTGCAACTTCTACAGATGAGAACATTAGTTTGAATATTACACTAGTGTTGTTCACTGTCAATTGTATATCTCAGGTTAAGTCAAGAATGCGAACCATTCATAGATGTCATAACATTTAGAGAGCATTTGTCAAAACAATGTGATGAACACAATCCCAACTCCACCCATGAATACATTCCTGTGATACACAAAGTCTTGAAAGTTTACATTCAGTTATTGTGTGGGGAAACGTCACTTTTAGCTGATAAGTGTGTTGCTGAAGCTTATTTTAGTCCCCACCTCACCACTTGGTGGCAGGGTAGAGAAGTGTGGTTACAGCAGTACAGTAGCTTGTGTTGAACATTTGTACCAACAGAGGGTACTATAACACAGCCATTTCAATTCAGATTTGAAATACAGTTTATATCAATTATCCTGAGAAAGTAACTTGGTTGAGATGTCAATAATGCACAGTTCAGTTGATGCTGATAACCTCAAACTCTATCATAGGTTATTTTAGGTTTATTTACAAAGATTGTTATGATGACTAAACACAGACAAGTTAAAGGCTTTTATTTTCAAAAGAAAGAAATAGAATGAAAAACTATACATATCTATTTAGAACTGAGATATATTGAATAAAAAAGGCAACAAGACAATTGAGGTTCACATTGACAATGATCTGAATGAATAAGTGGATAGTGCTCATCCACTGGTGGCTAATTCAAACGGATAGTGCTGGGGGTATTCATGGATGACTTTCAGGGCTTCATTGTACAACTCCAAGTCTGAAAGGAAAAAAAACAAACACAAAAAACAAATATTATATGCACAAACATAGATCTGTAAAAAAAACAAAGAGTCTTGGGGCAACATCATCAACAATAATTCAAATAAGACTACCACTACTGTTTCTCCCAAATCTGTGCTCTCCCTTGAGGTATGCTGCGCTGCCCACATTGGTAAGAGAGCATATTTTTTAAAGATTTTGTTGGAGGAAGTCACTGTGTATAATGATGTAACTTTGCAGAGTGTACCTTTGAGAACACATTCCCTTTTCCACAGGAGAGATGACATACTTACCGAAAGGAATGCCTTGGTCTTCTCTGAGCATGTTGTATGCGGAGGCCATTATTGCCCCTTTGTTGGACACTACACCAACCACCTCCACCACCCCACTCAGCTCCTCATCAAGCTGGGAAAGAGAAACAATGTTACATCAGGCAATGCACTAATAGCCATATGCCTTTGAAACTCAAGTACAATGTTCACTTTCAGTTTTGTGATGCCATGTCATTGTCAGATCGTTTCATTCCTAATTCCTAGAAGATAGCTACTGTTCAGCCAGTCTACTGTAGTTGGCTGGTTAAGTCTTGCAACTGTACTCACCGGGTCGTTAAGTTCCACTGATGCAGACTTCCCTTCTCCATCCGAAAGAGTGAATGATTTTCCAGTTGGATGGACCTGTCATAGACGACAAAATAATGAATTGCGATTTAGTCATAAAAGTAGCGAATTTCATTGCCATTTCTGGCTGTGTACCACCACGACCCTTTCGTCAAGACGGCCATCCAATTTCTAGTGCTGAACTAACGTTAGGCCCAATAACAGCACTAACATATTACCTTCTCAACACGTCCAACGAAGCAAATCGCCCTGCTGATATATTGAGACAGCATAGAATGGTTTATTCTGGGTTTTGGTGACTCGAAAAGTGCCATTTCGATAGATTATGCAGAACACAACCTGAAATTCTAGCTACGATTGAGTAGAACAAGCAGGCGATAGCGCGGGAAATACTTTGTTACAGCGACGTTTCCTCGTTGTTCTATGCTACATTCTTTCCCCGGACAGAAGCTTATGTTAACTATCGTTCCTCATATTAATTTTTAAATGTCACATGCACGGATAATTTCATATAAATAAAACTTCAATCATTTAAAGAGGAGTATAATATATAAACACCAGATTCAAAGCGACAGATTGCGGTACAATCATTATAAAACTGATTAGAATAAAATTGTTCTCAACATTGTTTCTAAACGGACCATTTACAGAACAGGAATGACCGGAAACAGATAAGACAACAGCAACAACACACTGGTCAAGGACTAACTACACGAAATCGCATAGATAATCTAACAACAACAAAAGTGTATGTTACTTTACTCGACTTTTTAACGAAAATAAAGACTGGTAGGGTAAGTCATTTGCTTTGTTTTGACGAAAACCTAGCTAACCAGCTAGCTAACTAGACACTCAAGAACATTTAGCTAGTAGAGCATACGTGACATTTGATACTTCGGAAGTTGAAAGAAATGAAACTGAAAGTCATTCACTTGTATTCAGTTATGATATTGCGATCTGTGATCAACTTTCAGGCATACTCCTAGGTTCTACATACCAAAGGGTAAACACAACATGATTTATTTATGCATTTTCTCATTCCAAGTGCCGTGATGATGTTGCCATATGCTTGCTAACGTTTGTTTTTCTCGCCTTTGCAGACCCAGTAAGAAGTCAGTATGTTCAGTTTTTTCGGAAATCGTAATAAAGACTCTTCCAAGAAGTCATCGTCAGAGGGTGGTACAGATGGGTTCGTGATAATAGGTGAGAAACAAATAATCAAACGTCAACCTGTTGACTTTGTAAGAGTCAGTTATGTGTATTTGCTTGATACTCAAAGTCTAGGTGTTCAACAGAACTTTGACGTTTCAGGTCGTCCTATTGCTCAGTAGACTCTGCTCAGTTCTGAAACGACCACATTTACCAAACATTTAACAAGTTGGGCAGAACACACACACATAAAGTAATGCTGTGATTTGTTATTGAATCCATGAAATGTGTATATTCCACAATGCTCTACTGGTTGAACCATTCTTGTTTCATAATTAAATGACCAGGCCTCTCCTGGTTGCCTATTGATATCACCCAGAACAATGCTGTGGGGGTTGTGTGTCAGAGTTGCACACAATGACATGTTCAGTGCTACTGTATTATAAAATGGAATTTTAAATGTTTCAAAGCACTGTACACATTCAGTCAATAACATCGGTCTATATTTTTAGTTTATCTTGTTATTTAAAAAAAATATATATTAATAATTTTTGTCAACAAGACTAAATCCCGAACCTCTACTTTGTAACACTAGTAAATACTATACGCTTAAAAAGTCCACATGTAGTTTTAAAGCATTGAATGTCTTTCACCACTTCCATGAGGCTGAAATGAACCTGAAATTAAAATAAGGAGTTGCGCAAAAAATATGTTTCCTCGTGCTCATGGGCGTGGTAATAAGTCATAACAACAAATTAGCATATGTTTATCATTAAGTTCAAATGATAATATAGGATTTCTACTTGCTTTATGAAGAAAAATCCTGCCAATTTTAAAGGTCAAAGGCAGAAACAACTTCCGTGGGTACCTTTCAAATTCTAAGTCCAAAATAATAAAAATGTTATTGTTAGTCAGAAATCTCCCTCTTTCCTCTACCAGGAAAGTGCAGTATTATTGGCTCTTTATCCCGTGGCTTTGATTGGGAGCGCTGCTGGTGGACCTGGATTCAAATAGTACTCAAAATAATTTCAAATACTTTAGCTGGGCTTGACTGGCACTATGGAACCAATAAAGTAGTCGCACAAGTGCAAACGCTGTCCATCTGGCACTCCAGACAGGCTAAAACTAACGCCAGAAGTAGTTAAAGTGATTTCAAATAGTATTTGGACCCAGGTATGGCTTTTGATGAAGCAGTAGACACAGATGGTCAGGAGTTGTATGTTTCGCTTGGCAGACAGAAGAGAGCCAGTCTCAGAGCCAGCGTTTCTTCCCAGATAAAGGAGAAAGAGTCTGACTGAGCTCACAGATGTTTTAGTGTAAACCCTATGACTGTGCTCTGTTTAATCACATTCTCTGATTTAAAGATGCCAATGATGAGAGTGTGTGTGTGTGTGTGTGTGTGTGTGTGTGTGTGTGTGTGTGTGTGTGTGTGTGTGTGTGTGTGTGTGTGTGTGTGTGTGTTTTCGTAAGGGAGGGATCAGTCAGATAGCTGATGAAACCAGGGAGTTTAAAAGGCAAATCACCAAAACGAAATTCATAGATTTACTCTGGGTGTAATCAATGTTGTTACAGAGTGCAAATCCAACAATGTAGGACTATGCTTCAGTCAGAGTTGGGGTAGTGGCTTTCAATTTAGGTACAGTTAGGTTAGTTTGTCCCGTTGCATTGAATGAATATTCAAAGATCATTTTCTGTGAGGATTATTTTTTATTTATTTTTTAAATAGTTTTAACTGTATCAAATATAAAGTGTAGCTACTTGTTTCCCTGAAATCTGCCATTACATTTGCCATCTGCACCACAGCCTCTTTCCACTTTTCGAGAATTCCTGGTACTGATGGCTCCAGACCAAAGGGAGCAGATGTTCTTACAAAGCTGATCTGTGGGGCTCAGTCTGTGTCCATATGGCAGGGGGCATATCATGTGCCACTCCACTACCCTTTCACTTCCCCAGCCAGCGGCCTGCCGGGTTGGGTATGTTCGGGCCAGGGCTGGGCTGTGGGAGAGAGCCAGCGGAAAATCCCAGTGGGCAGGGAACTGGGTGGCTGGCAGGCTGATCTTCTGTGGCCCTTCTCGCCTCCATCCACGTTTTAGTTATTCAGACCAAGATAAATCCTCTTAGGGAAAGAGCAAGAAGGAGCAAGGCAGTGCAGTGAAAAAAGTCATATTTTCAATTTTCTCAATGATGTTTCAACACTATAAGATCGAAATAACACTCTGAAATTGTGAAAATTATAATGCCCTTTTAGTGAAAGAACTTTTTTTGTATGTAAAAATATACATATGTGTCAACACACCCACATGATCAGACTGAGCATTTCAATGGCAAAATGAAAATAAATTATAAAAAGAGCTAACTTTTTTTTTTGGGGGGTTATTTTCATTGAATAAACACACAGTAATTATATTAGACACACAGTGACGATATAAAAAGAACATTTATAAAGACTGCATGGGGGCTTTAAGGGAAACCATCTGCAGAGTCCGCCCCTGATGCTAGATGGAGGGATGGCTCACATTTGTCAGGGGGTCATGGAGTCGAATCTCATTTTACCTCAGAAGAATAGCAAATGAGCTATTACAATAACGTCCTTTGACAAGGTTTGTATCCTACATCAGGCAAATCTCTCCCCAGTCTAAGCTGTTAATTTGTAACACCTAATATTTTCTCCTCCATTCTGTCAGATGGAATCCGATAAGAAAGGATTTGTTTTATTATCTCTGAAGTCATCCAAGTCTAGGGCCTTCAGTCCCTCAAAGTGTGTGTGTGTGTGTGTGTGTGTGTGTGTGCACCTGCCTGCAGCTGACACTCTTGAGGAGTGGTGCTGGTTGACTGCTGAAGTCATGAGCAGCTGCCTGTGCCTCTTCTGGGAGCCCATCTCCCTCTCACAGGCTCTTAACCCAGCCGGCAGACAGACAATAGCCTCACTTGTATTTGGATGCCTGTCAGTGTCTACAAGGAGTCTTTTTCACTAACATCGTGTTCAAAGGCCTACACCCCCACACCACATTCATTTTAACATTTGTCCTCATGTTGCTTTTCCTTGTCTGAAGTCTTTATTTATTGTGCCAGGATAGTAGGTCACTCAGTAACAATTGCCACTGTTTTCCAGGGAGTCCTAAAGTCATTGCAGGTAATGCAAGGATGGGTGTGCATGCGTGCATCATGCAAGCGAGTTGTTTTAGTAATCTAAGTGTTTTAGTAATTGGTCACTGGTCATTAACAGAATATTGTGAAAATAAATGTGAGGCTACTAACAGTGTCCAGCATTACTAGAGCTAGTTTGTTCTGCACTGGCAAAGATGTTTACGAGAAGCCTGCTAGCCTGACAAGCTGCATGTCATTGACCATGTCTATGCTCTGAGCAAGTCCCACAACTCCAGCACGAATCATGACATAACGTGATGTCATTGACAAGATCCACACTGCACAGAGCAGGTCGATGCACATGATCCAAGCCAGAACCTTAGGCCTCTCTCCTGACCTGACAATGTTCAGAAAATATTTTATTTTAAACATTAATATATATATATATATATAATAATATGACACACACACACTACCATTCAAAAGTTTGTGGTCACTTTCAATCTTTTCCATGAAAACATACATGAAATGATTTGTAAAATGAATGGAAAATATAGTCAGGGCGTTGACAAGGTAATAAACAATGATTTTTTAATTTAAATAATAATTGTGTCGTTCAAACTTTGCATTCGTCAAAAGAATCCTCCATTTGCAGCAATTACAGCATTGCAGACCTTGGGCATCTAGTTGTCAATCTGTTGAGGTAATCTGAAGAGATTCCACCCCATGCTTCCTGAAGCACCTCCCACAAGTGTGATTGGCTTGATGGAAACTTCTTACGTACCATACGGTCAAGCTATTCCCACAACAGCTCAATAGGGTTGAGATCCGGTGACTGTGCTGGCCACTCCATTATAGACAGAATACCAGCTGACTGCTTCTTCCCTAAATAGCTCTTGCGTAGTTTGGAGCTGTGTTTTGGGTCATTGTCCTGTTGTAGGAGGAAATTGGCTCCAATTAAGTGCCGTCCACAGGGTATGGCATGGCGTTGCAAAATGGAGTGATATCCTTCCTTCTTCAAGATCCCTTTTACCCTGTACAAATCTCCCACTTTACCACCACCAAAGCACCCCCAGACCATCACTTTGCCTCCACCATGCTTGACAGATGGTGTCAAGTACCCCTCCATCATCTTCTTCTTTGTGATCCGAACACCTCAAACTTAGATTCATCTGTCAGTCACTTTTTTCCAATCTTCCTTTGTCCAGTGTCTGTGTTTTGCCCATCTTAATCTTTTCTTTTTATTGGCCAGTCTGAGATGGCTTTTTCTTTGCAACTCTGCCTAGAAGGCCAGCACCCGGAGTCGCCTCTTCACTGTTGACATTGAGACTGGTGTTTTGCGGGTACTATTTAATTAAGCTGCCAATTGAGGACTTGTGAGGCATCTGTTTCTCAAACTAACTAATGTACCTGTCCTCTTGCTCAGTTATTCATCGCGGCCCTCCCACTCCTCTTTCTATTCTGGTTAGAGCCAGTTTGCTCTGTTTTGTGAAGGGAGTCGAACACAGCGTTGTATGAGATCTTCAGTTTCTTGTCTATTTCTCCCATGGAATAGCCTTCATTTCTCAGAACAAGAATAGACTGATGAGTTTCAGAAGAAAGCCCTTTGTTTCTGGCCATTTTGATCCTGTAATCGAACCCACAAATGCTGACGTTCCAGATACTCAACTAGTCTAAAGAAGGCCAGTTTTATTGCTTCTTTATCAGCACAACAGTTTTCAGCTGTAACATAATTGCAAAGTGGTTTCCTAATGATCAATTAACCTTTTAGAATGATAAACTTGGATTAGCTAACACAACGTGCCATTGGAACATAGGAGTGATGGATGCTGATAATGGGCCTCTGTACGCCTATTTACATATTCCATAAAACAATCAGCTGTTTCCACTACAATAGTCATTTACAACATTAACAATGTCTACACTGTATTTCTGATCAATTGGATGTTATTTTAATGGACACTCAAAGGTGCTTTTCTTTCAAAAACATGGACATTTCTAAGTGACCCCAAACTTTTGAACAGTAGTGTACACGTTTGCCAGTCCAGGTTCACTTACAGTTATCCAAACACACAGTCTTTCCATGATGTTGAATGTGAAAACATGCAGCCTTACTATAATGTGAAGTCAAGTACAACTGACCTGACCTGTCCTCTGTATCATCAAGCAGAGGTGTGTGTGTGTGTGTGTGTGTGTGTGTGTGTGTATTCTTGCTTTTGCCTCGTTGTCCCTCTCCTCCTGAAGCATTTAGTGATTGGGAGGTATAAACTCCTGCATGCTATTGAGCAGATGACGGATGCATGCTCTGTGTGTTACTGACTGAGAGAGAACGGGAAGGCGGGGCCTCTGTCTGTCTAACTGACTGAGCCCAGAAACAAGGCCATGCATGTACAATGCTGATGACCCATAACATAGGCTTACTTTACATGGCATTATTTAGATGCCCCTGTTGTCCTAGAGGACTTGCTCTGGAGGTGAACAATACCTACCATGCCAAGAATTTCTTCACAGATGTGGATGGAAATGTGGGCTAAATCTTGTGATGAAATTGTGGGAACTTTTGTACCCGTAGGACTAAAAGGGGCAAATCAACGCTTTAAATACAAGGCATAGAATGAATTAATATTGCATACTTATATGCCTCAAACATGGATGGAAATATGAATATGATAATGGAAAAGTAAGACACTAGACAAAATATTTATTTTAAAAAGATTTTAAAGCTGCAATATGTACAACTTTTTGTGCGACCTGACAAAATTCACATTCACAATGTGAGTTCTAGATCTGTCATTCTCATTGAAAGCAAGTCTAAGAAACTGTAGATCTGTTCTATGTGCAGTATTTCTGTGCTTCCTTTTTTAAGTTTAGTTTTTGTGTCTTTTACATTAGGTTTTGTACACAAGCTTCAAACCGCTAAAAGAAAATACAATATTTTTGGTTATGGAAAATATATTTCACAGCGGTTTAGGTGGTACAATTATTCTCTACACTATACGTGCTTGTTTTGTCACAAACTGAAATTAAGTGAACCATTCTAATTTTAGCTACCAGGAAATGATTTCTGCATAGTGCGTCTTTTTAAATAAAAAATCATCTGAATTTGAGGTTACTGAAGCTGAGAGAAATTTTACTACTAGACTAGAGGAAGCTGATAGATCCCATATTGATCCCGTGCAGAGTAACGCAACGTTTGTTTTTATCATGGGGCTCTGGGCCTCCGTTCCCTTTCATGGAGATAATTTACCCTCTATAGAGAGAGACATTGGGTGACTGGAGACACTGAGCTCAGATCAAAGGAATCTGGTGAGATCAGGGAGGATGACTTCATGCTGCAGAAAGAGTTCAGTCCCAGAGGAAAGGGGAGTGAGGAGTGGAGATGGCAATGGTCACAGAGGAGAAGAAAGAGTTCAGTCCCAGAGGAAAGGGGAGGGAGGAGTGGAGATGGCAATGGTCACAGAGGAGAAGAAAGAGTTCAGTCCCAGAGGAAAGGGGAGTGAGGAGTGGAGATGGCAATGGTCACAGAGGAGAAGAAAGAGTTCAGTCCCAGAGGAAAGGGGAGTGAGGAGTGGAGATGGCAATGGTCACAGAGGAGAAGAAAGAGTTCAGTCCCAGAGGAAAGGGGAGTGAGGAGTGGAGATGGCAACGGTCACAGAGGAGAAGAAAGAGTTCAGTCCCAGAGGAAAGGGGAGTGAGGAGTGGAGATGGCAATGGTCACATAGGAGAAGATAGAGGGAGAAGAGGAGACGACAATGTGCAGTTAATTAGTCTAGTTCAGTGGTTCTTAACCTGGGTTCGATCGAACCCCAGGGGTTCGGTGAGTCAGTCTCAGGGGTTCGGCGGAGGTCAAGACACACATCCGATTCATATGATTCGTGATGACACGCTCCGCTTGGCCATCATTGGCTGCAGGTGATCACGCTACATCGCTTGGCCTATCTGTGCTGCAGGGAATTTGGTACGCTTAGTAGTCGACTTGTGACTGTCGTGATGGTACGTCTTGTGATTTCTTTCTTAATATTTTAATCCCTTCATACTTACTATGTTGTGTCAACAAATGGTAACGTACCCTGTTATTGCTAAGAAAGCTCTGGAGATTTTCATACCGTTTGTTACAACATATCTTTGCGAGCAATCCTTTTCGAGGATGCTGGACATAAAAACGAAGAAAAGGAACAGACTTTGTTGCGAAAATGACATGAGAGTGGCACTTGCCAAGGTGAAGCCGCGCATTTCTGAATAGTCTCTGAAAGGCAACAGCAGAAGTCACACAGATTTGCAGTAAATATTCATTATTATGTTTTTGTGTGAAAATCATGTTTTGATGATTTTGTTCTTTGAACACAGTGATGTTGACGCACGGTTCATTTTGTGCACCAGCCAAATATATACCTATGTTTGGAATTTGAAAAAATTATTTTATTTTTCCAATTAAGAAGGGTTCGGTGAATGTGCATATGAAACTGGTGGGGTTCAGTACCTCCAACAAGGTTAAGAACCACTGGTCTAGTTACTAAGGCCCAGTCGTTCTCCCCCAGATGACATGATGCAAGAGGAATGGGTTTGGGAACACAGGCTAGGTTACACCAGAGAGAGGAATGGGGTTGGGAACACAGGCTAGGCTACACCAGAGAGAGGAATGGGGTTGGGAACACAGGCTAGGTTACACCAGAGAGGGGAATGGGGTTGGGAACACAGGCTATTACACCAGAGAGAGGAATGGGGTTGGGAACACAGGCTAGGCTACACCAGAGAGAGGAATGGGGTTGGGAACACAGGCTAGGCTACACCAGAGAGAGGAATGGGGTTGGGAACACAGGCTAGGCTACACCAGAGAGGGGAATGGGGTTGGGGACACAGGCTAGGCTACACCAGAGAGGGGAATGGGGTTGGGAACACAGGCTATTACACCAGAGAGAGGAATGGGGTTGGGAACACAGGCTATTACACCAGAGAGAGGAATGGGGTTGGGAACACAGGCTAGGCTACACCAGAGAGGGGAATGGGGTTGGGAACACAGGCTAGGCTACACCAGAGAGAGGAATGGGGTTGGGAACACAGGCTATTATACCAGAGAGAGGAATGGGGTTGAAAACACAGGCTATTACACCAGAGAGAGCTGCAGACATGCTCTGATCCACATAGTGCTCTGTGGAACAGTATTACTGTGTTACTTTTTTAATGCTGTGTAATCCATTAATGTGATCAGAATGCCACTCCGCTCGTTAAACCACGTCTAATCACCCAATTGACCTGCTTTCCCAGAAGACGGAAAAAATAACCCAAAGAGGCTAATGACTTCTGTTCTGAAGAACACAGGGCAAGTAGGCCATTGTAGATGGGGCTAGTAGTGGGTCTCGTGCACATGTATGTTGATGAAGAATCCAGGCCTCGGCCCGTGGTATATAATGACAGAATATCTTTCTTTTTTGTTTTCCTCTCCAGGAGAAACTGTGGAAGAACAGAGGAAGACGACCCAGAACGCGAACATCGGCAAACCATCATGTAACGTTATTGTGCAACCATCAAAGGTGATTGTCTTTTATAACCAGGGGGCAGCGCTATGCAGAACATGCAGTATAACACTCTTTATGGGCTCTGGTCTAAACTAGAACGCTATGTAGGAGAAAGGCCAATGTAGTGTCATTTAGGACCCAACCTGGGCGATGTTACTCAAAACTGCCAAGTGGTTTGTCCCGTAAATGCTGTCCTCAGTACCAGGAAACACAACTGTTGTAGACTTAAACAGACAGCAGTGAGACTGACTGGCTTATCCTGCCTTCATATAGTCTGCCTACAGTCTGTTGCTGCTGTGTTGGGGACAGATGCTGAGTGGCATGGGTGTGATCCTGCACACACACACACAGAGACTTGAGGACCATCACATGCCACTACCATTCAGCACGCTCCATGCCTGCTACACTGGGTCTGGACTGCAGTCTGGACATATGGTGGCTGTAGAGAAGCTCTATGGTGTTGCTGCTAGTTCTCTGTTTGATCTGGTTGGTCCTTGAAGTCTCCTGTGGTCATTATTATGGGTTTAATCAAGGCGTGTGTGTGTGTGTGTGTGTGTGTGTGTGTGTGTGTGTGTGTGTGTGTGTGTGTGTGTGTGTGTGTGTGTGTGTGTGTGTGTGTGTGTGTGTGTGTGTGTGTTGAAGCGTAAGCTGCATATGGTGACATGGCACTGCTGCTTGGCTCCCATTCAATGTGTTATCTACAGTGCTTTGCCTCCATGTTGCGCACCCTTCACCTACATGATGTACAAACTCCTACCTCCACCAATATAAACCTGTCCAGCTTCACACACTCTCCTGTGTTATGGGCAATATATGGAGGGCCGGATGGCAGGACCACTACCTACAGTGTTCTGTATTGGTTATTACAGAGGTAATTAGTGGTTAAGATGTAATGTTACTTTATATGTGAAGTGCTAGAAGTCATGAAAAAGCAAAGCACCACACACTGCTTGCTGATCATGCTCCCAAGTGAGTCCTCGTCACCACCGTGTTTGAGAGAACCAACACTCAGACTCTTTTAAAGACGTTTCCGTGGTTACGTCCCAACCGAATGCTCTCTTAATTGAAGAGGAATAAGCCATTTCCTGTAACATCTTCTCTGCATTTAGACTTTTATTCCAAGGCCCGAAGCACTGCTTAAGTCTCCAATCTAGCACTTTATGTGTACACCAAATCCTTTTGAATCAAATAAGTCAATTGAAGAGTACAAATAGTAGGCCGATTTTAATATCATGGTAGACAGGCAAGAATAATTGTATTGTGTGACGCTTGCTTGTGTTTAGTAGTACACTTACTGGTACACTAGTTGAGTTGCTAAGGTTACGGTTTGGGAAAGCACCCATGGATGTGGCCGAGTTCTGAAACCTCATCGGCATCAATCTGTTTTCATGTCTGACAAAAGTTAGCCACGTTAAGTGTTCCTTTTTCATTGTGTAGCCTACACTTGTTTCTAAATGCAATGTCTGAAGGTGGATGTTTTCTCACCTCTTCTCCTTAGTCCTCCAGTACCACACCTACCCAGGCCCACCACTCTCCAGCCCCTGCTCCACCTTCAGCGATCGCCCCATCACCAGGACCTATGTGGAAGCCCCCCGCGCCCATAGTGGAGGCAGCACTGTCTCTCCCAGAGCTACTAGGAGATGTCCCATTCACCCTGGCCCCCCATGTTTTGGCCATGCAGACAGGGGGTCCTGGGTTCCCCCTCTTCACTGAGATGCTGATGTCGCCCCAAGACATCAACCATAACCTGGCCTCCTTCACCTACGACTTCACCCTGGAGAACTCTGTGCTCTGTGACCATTGACCTGTAGATAGTCTACTTGCTGACTGACCGCTGACCTTTTGATCTGTCAACCTCCCCTCCAATACCAGCCCTACGTCAACCCTGGGTCGTGTTCATTGGGCAGCAAACAGATGAAAACGTACTGAAACAAGACGTGACTACCTGGGCTTGTCCAATAAGAAAGGCACATGTTTGTTTTCCTTTCCAAAGTGTTTAGCTACGTTTGCCCTACTGAACACTACCCTGGACTGTCTTGGCTCGTTACCATTCAGGTTTAGTTTCAGTTCTATAGGCTCTGTCTGAGAATGGTAGTACTATAATTAATGGTGAACCTGGTTATTGTGATGATCAGAGTTAGAAAACAGGTGTGAGTCAGTTGGGGTCAGAACTACACCTGCCGGCAGTGATGTAGGTTACACACAGTATGTAGGTAGATGGGTTCGCAGAGTTCCACCATTAAGATTGTAGACTACTAGTTCAAGGCGAATCACTTTCTGATGCGCCTGTGATAGTAGTGCTGGTTCACTGTTTTCAGAACGGTGTGTATCAGAAGAGCGCTAGCTTCATGTCTGACTGGCATGCTTCATCATAGCTTTGTGTTTCATTTGAACAGTGTCTGGGTCTGTAGATTCACCTGTTGTTGCTGTTAGTTTAGAAGTCGCTGATTGACCTTTGGGTTTGCACTAATGTACGCATGAGACAGATTTCAGATAGTTTTCAAATCTTATAAAGGAAATGACACGTATTCTTTATTTGGTTACGATGTTTTCTCTCTGCTGTCCTCACTTTTGCTCATGAAGTTAAGAACGCTTTAACAAAACATTTGGAAAAAGCGTCTGTGTAGCATAAGCATTTCTATAGAGGAACTATGTAGCTTTTTGATCTATTTTGATCTATTTGATCTAATGTAAGAATATATATCCCCTATTTTTCAACATGTATTATCAGGACTCACTCGATATGGTGACTCTTATGTGGCCTTTCTCTCTTGGTCATCATCAGCATGGCTCTAATGTGTTGTAACTTCCCAAACGTTGTATTTATTGTTATTTATTCTGAACCAACCAAGTTTCCCCCAGTCTTCATGGCACAGTTTAGATTTGACAGTGTTTCAAGGTATCCTGTCACATATACTGCATTCATTGCACACTGGCGAACAAATGATCTTGTGAAAACACATATGTTCAGTTACCTCTGACTGCTGTACAAATGTGAGGGGGCAAGAAAATACCAATTATATATAGTTAAAATACGTTTTAGGACTATTATTTGAAGTAAACTCCTTATGAGTTAACTCCCTAAGACAACCACTCAAGAACCTGAAAAGATGGCTCATAAGTTGCTGTTATTTTCAGTGCCATGTTGTGGTATTCCACATCAGGTGAAATCATCCATAGAGGCTGCATTTACACACACAGACAAATTATTCTTTTTTTGATCAGTTCTTTTGACAATAATTGTGCAAGAAAATCTGAATTGGGCTGCATGTGTAATCGCAACCTTACTACTGAATACATGATGAAATATTTTGGATTTACCCTGTCAGGACAATCCTTTGCTGTGCATACCTGGAAACCAAGTGTATTTATATCTGTCTGTGTTAAACGATACTGTGGATTTCCCCAGGCCTCTTCCTCTCTTTGTAATTCAATCAATGACCTAACATAGCATTTTTTTTTTTTTTTTTTTGATTCACTGGCGTGGAAGGCTACAGTTGTTTGCTTTGTATTTTGGGGTGTATTTGAGTTTGAGTAACTTAGTTTATTTGGTTTACTTGGATGTGTTTTGGGGGTTTAGTTACGGTGTGGTTAATTTGTGGTTGTTGTGCATGTTTGCTATTAACAATAGATTGTTTTCATTTGTCTTGTCATTTTTAACTGAGGGGGTTTCTCTAAAGATGGTTGACCTGTAAAATCGTGAGTACTGTGTTTTTATTAGTAGTAGCTGGTACATAGGAATTACAGTGCATTCGGAAAGTATTCAGACTCCTTGACCTTTTCCACATTTTGTTACGTTACATCCTTGTTCTAAAAGTAATTAAATAGTTTTTTCCCCCTCAATCTACACACAATACCCCATAATGAAAAACTGACATCACATTTACATACGTCTTCAGACCCTTTACTCAGTACTTTGTCGAAGCACCTTTGGCGGTGATTACAGCTACAAGTCTTCTTGGTTATGATGCTACAAGCTTGGCACACCTGTATTTGGGGAGTTTCTCCCATTCTTCTCTGCAGACCCTCTCAAGCTCTGTCAGGTTGGATGGGGAGCATCACTGCACAGATATTTTCAGGTCTCCTGAGATGCTCGATCAGGTTCAAGTCTGGGCTTTGGCTGGGCCACTCATGGACATTCAAAGACTTATCCCGAAGCCACTCCTGCGTTGTCTTGGCTGAGTGCTTAGGGTCGTTGTCCTGTTGGAACGTGAACCTTCGCCCCAGTCTGAGGTCCTGAGAACTCTGTGGCAGGTTTGCATGAAGGATCTCTCTGTACTTTGCTCTGTTCATCTTTCTCTCGAGCCTAACTAGTCTCCCAGTCCCTCCAGCTGAAAAACATCCCCACAGCATGATGCTGCCACCACTATGCTTCACTTTGGGATGGTTCCAAGTTTCTTCCAGACGTGACACTTGGCATTCAGGCAAAAGAGTTGGTTTCATCAGACCAGATAATCTTGTTTTTCATGGTCTGAGAGTCCTTTAGGTGCCTTTTTGCAAACTCCAAGCAGGCTGTTATGTGCCTTTTTACTGAGGATTGGCTTCCTTTTGGCCACTCTACTATAAATGCCTGATTGGCGGAGTGCTGCAGAGATGGTTGTCCTTCTGGAAGGTTCTCCCATCTCCACAGAGGAATTCTGGAGCTCTGTCAGAGTGAAAATCCTTTAGTCACCTCCCTGACTAAAGCCCTTATCCCCCGATTGCTCAGTTTGGCCAGGTGGTCAGCTCTAGGAAGAGTCTCTTGGTTAATTCCAAACTTCTTCCATTTAAGAAGGATATGGAGGCCACTGTGTTCTTGGGGATTTTCAATGCTGCAGACATTTTTTGGTACCCTTCTGCAGATCTGTGCCTCAACACAATAATGTCTCCGAGTTCTACAGACAATTCCTTCGACCTCATGGCTTGGTTTTTGCTCTGACATGCACTGTCAACTGTGGGACCTCATATAGGTGTGTGCCTTTCCAAATAATGTCCAATCAATTGAATTTACTCCAATCAAGTTGTAGAAACAGCTCAAGGATGATAAAAGGAAACGGGATGCACCAGAGCTCAATTTCAAATCTCATAGCAAAGCGTCTGAATACTTTTGTAAATAAGGTATTTCTGTTTTTAAGTTTTTGTAAATTTGCAAAAATGTCTAAACCTGTTTTGCTTTGACATGATTGTGTGTAGATTGATGAGGGAAAAAATGCATTTAATCCATTTTAGAATAAGGCTGTAAGTAAATGTGAAGGGGTCTGAATACTTTCAGAATGCACTATACGTCATATTGGGTTAGAGGATATGTTTTACATGCTATCTTCCCTATCTGCCCTACTTACCTGCTTCTGTTTTCATACCTGACCATCAGCCAAGTATTTGCACGTTATCCTGATATTATGTACTCCGTGTTGGGGAAGCTCCTTTGAACAGATCACGCTGTAGTCAGATATTAAACTAATATGAAATGTATCCAATTAATCACAACAAAATTCAAGTGAGAATTTGGGCGGTCTGATGCTGAAAAAGAAAGATGATTGCCTATTTCACCCATATTTTATTTTTGGAAAAGAGTAGTAGAATGTAGTTAGCCACACCATTAAATGGCAAAAAAATAATTCCCTACTGAAAACACTACCTTGATTTCAATTTAGTTCAACTACCACCAAGCTACTGCAAAAGTGTTGTTAAATCACTAGTTGAACTACATGTACAGTACTTCACTACTCCCCAACACTGCAAGTACTGTAACTTCAAATTGATATTAAGAGTTATGGAGGATGTTACATGCAATAGTACATCTGGTTAACCTCTGAACATGCAGTTGTGCGTCCTTTGAAAATGTGCCTACCTCTGAAGAAGTTTGAATGCCACTTTAAAAAGCAAACCATTTTACCTTGTGATAAATCTGCCAAGTTTACACCCCCTTATTCTGAACCCTGTCTTCAGCTTTACTTCCTTTTCAGTCCTTGTCCAATGCCTTTTATTTTGGTTCTGTATCCTCTTTGTGTTTTAATTGTATATGCATTTGATTTGTGAATCAGCTATACATAATCTTATGTTTGAATGTGGGTGAAAGAACTTGATCAAATTTGTACAAAAGCAGACTATTAAAAACGATGTCAACTATTGTGATGATTCTTGTCTTGTTGGTAGGGAAAATACATATGGTGCAAGTTTAGCACTTTGTAAATCTGTAATAAATGTGTTTGAACAGCAATATGTGGCTTTTTAGGAAGGGTCTAGATACAATAGTTTAGTCTTTAAACTGTGCAGTGGTTGTTTAAATTTACTCAAACTTGTCAATGCCATGACGATGACTGGTCTAAAGCCGCTTGGGGAAAAATCGATTTGATTGGTCATTCAACTCGGGAACTCTGCGTCTTTCTAGAGTTCCGACTTTCTGACTTAAAGATCACCGACGTCATGATTTGACATATTTTTCCGAGTTCCCCGTTGTTTTTCACTCGGCATTAGGGATACAGTGTAGTAATCAACAAACTCAGATAACCTTTCTATTTTTACGGAATATTCTGCACAACCCATTTCTCTAAGACTTAACTCCGCATCAATGTAACTCTGCGCCACTCAGGGCAGTCCTTTTAGCTATCTCGAGAGCAGTCTACGTTGAATTTTCAACAAACTTCAATGAATCGATTGGTGGAAGCTTAGAATTTGGCCAATGACCTCGACTTTACAGTATTATTTTGACCAATTAGAGCTTTACAGTGAGTGATTTTGCCACGCCCTGATTCGTCAACCAGTAGTTTTGACAGAGGAGGAACACAGGAAAGGTGTTGCAAGACAGACAACATTGAGACAAAACTAGTTAGCTATGTTGTGATTGCGCTTTTATAAGTACAGTTCGTGGTTAAAGTCGTTTTTGTTCAATATGAAGATGTTTAATTGAGTTTTTCGGGAATCCATACTTGTTCGAACACTTCAAAAATGACAAGTAGCAGAAAAAGTGCGAAAAATGTAGGTAGCTAAGCAGTTTACTCTCAACTAGACTTTTACAAAAACAAATGTTCCAGCTAACTTTTTGGGGAAAGTTACCAACTTGCTTTCTTATGTCACATTTATATACTTGAGCTAGCCAACGAAAGTACTTTCCGGTAACTTGAGTTTTACTCAAGACTACTTTGTATTTTTGGCAAGTTTTTCAACTGGAAGAGTTGCACTGTGGCAATCAACATCATGTCGACAGCATCATCAGCAACCAATTCAACCCAACAGCAGCAAAAGAGGGTCAAGCGCAGCGGTGACGGCTCTCCAACCATCTCTCCAGCCGGCTGCAGCAACTGCAACACCACCACGATCCGGCTGCAGCCTATTCGTGCCACGGTGCCGTACCAGCTCTTGCGTGGTAGTCAGCACAGCCCAACCCGCTCCTGCTCCTCTTCATTCACAATCGCGAGCAATACAGGACCGACATCGACGTCCGGTTGCAACAGTCCTGGCAGTCCGACGCAGCTGCTACTTGCGAATCCGGTTGGAAACGGCTCGGTGGAGGGCAGGCTGGTCGCAAGGCAAAGACGATCGCCGCCGGACAGCAAGGGCTCACCCGAGCAGTGTCCGAACTCGCCTGTTTTCAAAGGTGCAGTAGTACCCGCTTGTCCATCATTTATTGCTTCCAAAGCTAAATATGCAATATGTTGCTATAACTAGCAAGCTAATTGGGTCAGATCGGGGGTCTCTGCTAGACGCATCAGCATCACTAGCACGCAAACATTATTTTGCTCAACGTTGTGTGTTTATAAGCCTATCCAGATATAGTAACTAACATACCTTACTAACCCTGGAAATGATGTAATTGATTGCGTATTTCGTATGAATGATTATGGACCCAGTAGCAAAATGTTGTCATGTTCAAATAATGAATTGGCATCGAGGGGATACTTCGAAAGCAGACATGCATATTAACTGTTGTTTAACGTTCAAACAATTGCTTTGGGCTTTCGATGTATGGTCTCGGTGGCTATTATATTATTATGGTGATGATGCAGTTACTGTACCCCCAGGCCAGCGCGCGCCAGTTAAGCTAAATACGGGTTACATTTCTAGAATACTGGCAACGGCAACCACATATTGGACA
Source organism: Oncorhynchus nerka (assembly GCF_034236695.1). Classification (NCBI taxonomy): domain Eukaryota; kingdom Metazoa; phylum Chordata; class Actinopteri; order Salmoniformes; family Salmonidae; genus Oncorhynchus; species Oncorhynchus nerka. Next base: position 73,604,488 of record NC_088399.1, read on the forward strand.
TGTTAAAATGATTAACTAAATACCAATCATGATTAGTGTGACATAGTCATTTATTTAGGTATCTTGTCAAGTGTACGCTTGTTTGCCGGTGCTAAGGAATGGAAAGAATTACGTAGTCGAGGGAAGGTCGTTCGCTTATGACAACACTGAGGCCTAGCAGGGGCGAGTGCATTTCGAGACGTAAACACGATAATTATATTGCAAGTGCTGCTCCTGCTCGTTGCAAATACTTTTTTTCTAAAGCTGCACTGTTATTCGACACCTTACAGGAGAGTGCAATGTACTATATTTGACAGATAAATACATCCATCTAAGAGGTGAAATGCTATTTTGGAGTGCTATTCTTTCCCAGCACTTATGATTGCATGGATTCTAGAAGAGGTAGAGACAGGGTATTCCAATGCATTTCTCTAGCCACCAGGTCTATATTCACCCTCTTTCAAAATAGGAGACACAAATATGACTACAGTACCCAGGTGTGCAATGCAAATTCTGCAGGTCTAGTAGTACTGTCTGCTGGTAGTACTACTGCGTTGACAATGGGATACCATGACCCAGACCCCCTAGAAAGCCTTGACCTTACTCTGTGTCAAGCCAGAGATGATGAATGCAATATGGAGATGTTCTGCACATTTTAGGTGCAGGGCATTGGACAGTTGGCCCTATGACTTGGGTTGAATCCCATTCTGCATTGCAGCGCACAGAATGTAAAAGCCCCCCAAAATGAGCCGTCTTATCATACAATCTCATAGAAAGCATATGATATTCTAAAGGCTAGATTTCTCAGATGTAACTGTTTAGGATAGGTGTTCCATGTAACTGTGCAGCATGCACTAGTCTGTGCATAAATGTTGTTTGTTTGATAATGGGTGACGGACAGGTCTGTTAGGAGACAGGCTATTCATTCCTTCCTGCTCACACTCTGGTTGGTCGCTGCTGAAAGTGTTCAGGCCATGGTGACATATTCTGATGTTCCATCACATTACCTTTTAAAGTGTAACTTTTTGACTGACCAAATTCACATAGAAATGTGAGTTCTATAACTATCATTCTACTTGAAAGCAAGTCTAAGAAGCGGTAGATCTATTCTATGTGCGTTATTTCTATGCCTCCCGCTAAGTTATGTTTTTGTGTCTGTTTTGTACATCAGCTGAAATAACAATATTTTTGCTTATGGAAAATATAATTCACAGCTGTTTTAGATGGTACAATGATTTCCTACACCATACAAGCTTATTCTGTTACATAAACTGAAATTAAGCAAACTAGATGTTTACCAACCAGGAAATGGTGGAGCAATTACTGTATCGTGCAACTTTAAGCATGATGATGGTGATGTCATCTCTCAGAACCTTCGACTTGGTGAACCCCTGTAGAGTGAAGGTCCCACAACAGTCTCATTCATTTTCATTCATCGTGACTCAAAAGGCCCTATTAACAAATCACCTTTAGCTGAAATCTAGCTTGTATGAACCAGAAATAGCAGGAAGGTGTTTAAAAGCATCTGTTTGAAGTTGGCTAACACTCTGTCAGTTCTCTGTTGGAGTAGAGACAGGCCTAACTCTCATTGCTACAGGGGCATTCTGTTGAGGCATTGATTTTGAGCGGGGGTGTTCTGCAGAGTACATCTGCTGCTTGCATTTCCATAGTATATTGAATCTGGGCTCATAACCCATTATGTATAGAACAATCAATACCTTGTTGTACAAAAGGAGGATTCGTGAGACGAGAAGTGGCGAAGCTGTAAAGTTGTGCCGTTATGGTTACAGGTCTTTAAGCATATTGCTTGTAAAGCAGGCTTATAGAGGACTGCAGGCTGGGAGTGATTTAGAATACTGTGGCATGAATGGCTTTAATGGTGGAAATGGAACCGTTTTATCTTCAGGTGGTGGGGGGGACAGATCACTTCCATATGTAACCTAGGCCTAAACCTGTGACATGTCCCCTCATGTCAAGTTATGAACAATGGGACAGTGAATATGTTTACGTAGGTGTTATCTAATCTAATATACGTTCCTTTTGACACTTGAAGTCATTAACTACAAGGGATTTCTTTTGAACTCTCTCCAGGTATAACTTCAGAGAGAGAGAGAGAGTGTTGTAAACTACACTGAAAAGTGTGTGTGTGACGCATCAGTTAATTAGCCAGTCCACTCTGCTCTCGTGAAGCTGTAAAACAAAGTCAAGGCAGCTTCCGGTAATAGGCTTGGCATTAAAGGAACACAACACCACAACAACCATCTACTTCCTGATGAAAGTATCCATACTGCAAATCTGTGAGCTACGTCCTATATTAAGCTAGTGCACTACTTTTGCCCAGAGCCACAGGCTTCCAAAATGGCACCTAGTGCACTACTTTTGGACAGCTGTTCTGCTAGTTCTGCTTTTGGAGCCTGTTCTGCTAGTGACATTCCTTGTGTGACCCTGTGCTGAACTGTCAGCCACACTTAATGAGAGAGCTATTATGACTGATTAATAGGTGACCTCATCACCTTGAACAGTGAACACAACCGGCCTCTCTTCCAAACTCCAATATTTGATCTTGCCTTTAAATAGTAAGGGGTTGAATGAATGAGTTAGTTGTGCAGATGGAGAGGGATTGTGTATCTTGTGTGAATGCTGTGCATTCAAATTCTGGCAACACAAAGACCGCGGGTTAAATTCCTTCAGGGATCACTTGCACACACTCAAAATATATTCACACACTACTGCAGGTGGCTTGGATAACAGTCTGCTAAGTGTCATGTATTATATTATTATTAAACTCTTCGTAAATCTTTCAACGCTGTTCGGCTGCACAGTGAGAGTGATTTCATCTACACCATTATTTAAGAACTATAACTTTGAATCATCCCATACTTTTCTGTCACAACTGTCAAATAAGTGTCCCCTAGCCTTCTCCATCAAAGGTAAGCCTACATCTTGGCTAGAGATGCTTGTATCTGCGACCAGACACAAATGTTAGGCTATTTCAACTTATTCTTTCCATTGTTTACATTTTGACATTTTGGTCTGGCTGGGAATCATTGAAATTGCCGGAAAGCATATGCACCCAGGGCATTGTTCCAACCTGATGATGAGCGCTCTCAATGTAGAGGCAAGAAGTTCTGTTTCCAAAATAGTAGTTTAGCTGAAGTTCTTATCCAGAGCCACTGATTTTATAGTTTGTTTGTATGTATTGGCCAGAGATCAGCAATCATTTCCAAGTATCATCAAAGCATTATTTCAAAAGTTATCTTGGCCAGTTTCATTGAATCATTCAATGTTTAGATTAGTTGTTGTTTTAGTCACATTATGTTAGTGGTCACATAATGTGAACCTGTGAATGGTCATGCTGTAGTCAATATGCTATAGAAATGGAGGCCATAACCATATTAGGGTTATTAAATGACCTGAGACTGATGGTTATTGCATGGTTAAGCTGTTGTTTCCGTCACATATGTAACCTAGGCCTAAACCTGTGACATGTTCCTGTTAGGATAGGTGTTCCATATGTAACCTAGGCCTAAACCTGTGACATGTTCCTGTTAGGATAGGTGTTCCATATGTAACCTAGGCCTAAACCTGTGACATGTTCCTGTTAGGATAGGTGTTCCATATGTAACCTAGGCCTAAACCTGTGACATGTTCCTGTTAGGATAGGTGTTCCATATGTAACCTAGGCCTAAACCTGTGACATGTTCCTGTTAGGATAGGTGTTCCATATGTAACCTAGGCCTAAACCTGTGACATGTTCCTGTTAGGATAGGTGTTCCATATGTAACCTAGGCCTAAACCTGTGACATGTTCCTGTTAGGATAGGTGTTCCATATGTAACCTAGGCCTAAACCTGTGACATGTTCCTGTTAGGATAGGTGTTTCATATGTAACCTAGGCCTAAACCTGTGACGTGTTCCTGTTAGGATAGGTGTTCCATATGTAACCTAGGCCTAAACCTGTGACATGTTCCTGTTAGGATAGGTGTTCCATATGTAACCTAGGCCTAAACCTGTGACATGTTCCTGTTAGGATAGGTGTTCCATATGTAAGGCGTTCCGTCAAACATTGTTCTGGTGTGATGTGAGAGAGTTTCTCTGTCAGTCAACACTGTTCCTTTCTCTGTTTGTTCCCCTGGTAATTGCCATCGATCACCTTCATCTAAATCATTTTGTGTGTATTTGATACATAGTTGGTCCATGCCTCACCATTGTTCAGCAGCTTAGGGTTAACTGGAAGGTTGCACTGTGCATTTATGTGTGTGTCAGGCTATGGTATGGAAATTTGTGTTAGCCTGTGGCCTGGGGAGAAAGTATGTTGGGCTTAGGACAGTCTTTGTAACTGTCATGGCTTCATTAGTTGTAGGCCCTGATTAGCACTGTATTTTATTTGAAATGATTACTTATAGTAGGCCTATTTTATATAGTATCGTGTTCTACATTTTCCAGCACTGTTTAACTATTATTTTTAAAACTGACTGCAGGTTGGCCAAGCATGGGAACCAAACAGATTTGACTATGTTTCTTTTGTGAGAGCAGCGTTCAGTCTGGTTGGCTCTCTTTCCTTCATTAAATTCTCCACTTCTAGGCCAAACCTGACTAACCGTTGGGCTTTATTTTGATAACATCCCCTGAAGAGTTCAGCTTATATGTTTAGTCTTTATCTGACTAGTGCCATTGGTTTTCTAACCTTCCGCGTGACAGCGTGTCACACTGCCTAGCTTTGAAGGACATTTGCATATATATCCATTCCTTTACAGCCCCCCCCCTTGTGCGTTAGGGGTTTACCTACCATTTTATCAGATATTATCAAACTCCTGTTTGATTTTCTCGTTCCCTAATGTTGATATTAATGCTTGTATTGCCAACTATGACAAAATACAGGAAGAGTTTTAGACAACATGTATCTGTGACAGATGTTTTCAGCTCTCTAGGCTCTAGGTTCTCTCTGGTAACATGTCTAAGTTCTGTATAGCGTTTTCTTCCCTATACCATGTCACTTTTTGGAAAAGGTCAAACCTTGTTCTGAGCTGGACTGAAAGAACTCTCCTAAGGTTGTTGGTGCAGTTTGTTAGTCATTGACTGCCTACGTAACGCAAAGGCCTAGGCATGAGGAGGCACATACAAACTCATGTTTACACTAGAGGTCGACCGATTATGATTTTTCAATATAGATTTATTGGAGGACCAAAAAAAGCCGATGCCGATTAATCGGCCAATTAAAAAAAAAAAAAGTATTTTGTATTTATTTGTAATAATGACAATTACAACAATACTGAATTAACACTTATTTTAACTTAATATAATACATCAATAAAATAAATGTAGCCTCAAATAAATAATGAAACATGTTCAATTTGGTTTAAATAATGCAAAAAAAAGTGTTGAAGAAGAACATGAGAACATATGAAAGATGGTGGTTCCTTTTAACATGAGTCTTCAATATTCCCAGGTAAGAAGTTTTAGTTTGTAGTTATTATAGGACTATTTCTCTCTATACCATCTCTATACCGTTTGTATTTCATATACCTTTGACTATTGGATGTTCTTATAGGCACTTTAGTATTGCCAGTGTAATAGTATAGCTTCCGTCCCTGTCCTCGCCCCTACCTGGGCTCGAACCAGCGTTACCCATTCAGAGCAAGGGGAATAACTACTCCAAGTCTCAGAGCGAGTGACTTTTGAAACGCTATTAGCGGGCAGCCCGCTAACTAGCTAGCCATTTCATATCAGTTACACCAGCCTAATCTCGGGAGTTGATGGGCTTGAAGTCATAAACAGGGCTGTGCTTGAAGCACAGGGAAGAACTGCTGGCAAAATGCACGAAAGTGCTGTTTGAATGAATGCTTATGAGCCTGCTGGTGCCTACCATTGCTCAGTCAGACTGCTCTATCAAATCATAGACTTAATTATAATATAATAACACACACAAATACGAGCCTTAGTTTCCGGATTCGACCATATTAATGACCTATCATCTTGAAAACAAGACGTTTATTTTTTCAGTGAAATACGGAACCGTTCCGTATTTTATCTAACGGGTGGCATCCATCAGTCTAAATATTCCTGTTACATTGCACAACCTTCAATGTTATGTCATAATTACGTAAAATTCTGGCAAATTAGGCAGCCCAAACTGTTGCATAAACCCTGACTCTGCGTGCAATGAACGCAAGAGAAGTGACACGATTTCACCTGGTTAATATTGCCTGCTAACCTGGATTTCTTTCAGCTAAATATGCAGGTTTAAAAATATATACTTGTGTATTGATTTTAAGAAAGGCATTGATGTTTATGGTTAGGTACACATTGGAGCAACGACAGTCCTTTTTCAGTCCTTTTTCGCACTGCATCGGTTATATGCAACGCAGGACACGCTAGATAAACTAGTAATATCATCAACCATGTGTAGTTAACTAGTGATTATGATTGATTGATTGTTTTCTATAAGATAAGTTTAATGGTAGCTAGCAACTTACCTTGACTTACTGCATTTGCGTAACAGGCAGGCTCCGCATGGAGTGCAATGAGAGGCAGGTGGTTAGAGCATTGGACTAGTTAACTGTAAGGTTGCAAGATTGAATCCCCCGAGCTGACAAGGTACAAATCTATCATTCTGCCCCCTGAACAAGGCAGTTAAACCACCGTTCCTAGGCCATCATTGAAAATAAGAACATGTTCTTAACTGACTTGCCTAGTTAAATAAAGATTAAATAAAGGTGTATAAAAAAATATATAAAAAAAATCGGCCAATTGTTATGAAAACTTGAAATCGGCCTTAATTATTCGTCCATTCCGATTAATCGTCGACCCCTAGTTTACACACACACACACAAAGTGGAAACAACATCGTTGTCATCACCATCGTTGCATGTGCTGCACTGACCATGCAGACTGAACGCAAGTGTCTCGTGGTCAAGAAACAACAAATGCGCTCCTTGAGTGACGGGGTGGGACGAGGTCTGTGTGGAAAGCGGCATGGAGAGAGAGCAGAGAGGGATGACTCAAGTAGGGGAGTAAACTATACAAATGGACGTTACCCACGGCATATCACATTTAACAAACCGTTATAGAAGGTAAAGTAAAAACCCAAACCGGTTCCTGCATCAATACCGGTGTGTATATAGTAAAATACGGTATACCACCCAGCCCTACCTACTAGGCCGTAGGAGAAGCCTGCACATCTCGGTGGAACACCTGATCCGTTTTGAGCCCAGACCTGTTCCACCTAGCCTCATCATGAGCAATAATCTCCTATGTGTCACATCCTAGTGTAATTTATCTAACCATTACAGACACAGCCTGAGGCTGTAGCGCTGGTGTGAGGAAGACCTACACTCTTAGCACCCTTATTCTCTATCTAGAACCGGCTGTCCACATAGGAGAACCCTTTGAAGTAGTGTTGTCAAGATACAAGTTGTTTTCTTTGCTGTAAACATGCCTGTTGCACGCAGTACTCAGACTGCCCTGTGCTCGTATACCAGTGAGGAAATACACAATGTATCAAACTCTGCTCCAATGTATCAAACTCTGCTCCAATGTATCAAATGTACAACATGTAACAGAAGACTCATCAGGGACTGCATCTCCACTCACCATCACGGTTCAATTCTGATTTAAAAACTGATATAGGAATAGGTATGCATGAGGAGTGGATGGAGAGAAGCAGGTGAGGGATGGAGGAATAGGTATGCATGAGGAGTGGATGGAGAGAAGCAGGTGAGGAATAGGTGTACAGGAGGACTAGAAGGAGAGAAGCAGGTGAGGGATGGAGGAATAGGTATGCATGAGGAGTGGATGGAGAGAAGCAGGTGAGGAATAGGTGTACAGGAGGACTAGAAGGAGAGAAGCAGGTGAGGGATGGAGGAATAGGTATGCATGAGGAGTGGATGGAGAGAAGCAGGTGAGGAATAGGTGTACAGGAGGACTAGAAGGAGAGAAGCAGGTGAGGGATGGAGGAATAGGTATGCATGAGGAGTGGATGGAGAGAAGCAGGTGAGGGATGGAGGAATAGGTGTACAGGAGGAGTGGATGGAGAGAAGCAGGTGAGAGATGGAGGAATAGGTATGCATGAGGAGTGGATGGAGAGAAGCAGGTGAGGGATGGAGGAATAGGTGTACAGGAGGACTAGAAAGAGAGAAGCAGGTGAGGGATGGAGAAATAGGTGTACAGGAGGACTAGAAAGAGAGAAGCAGGTGAGGGATGGAGAAATAGATGTACAGAAGGAGTGGAAGGAGAGAAGCAGGTGAGTGATGGAGGAATAGGTGTACAGGAGGACTAGAAGGAGAGAAGCAGGTGAGGGATGGAGGAATAGGTGTACAGGAGGACTAGAAAGAGAGAAGCAGGTGAGGGATGGAGAAATAGGTGTACAGGAGGACTAGAAAGAGAGAAGCAGGTGAGGGATGGAGAAATAGATGTACAGGAGGAGTGGAAGGAGAGAAGCAGGTGAGTGATGGAGGAATAGGTGTACAGGAGGACTAGAAGGAGAGAAGCAGGTGAGGGATGGAGGAATAGGTGTACAGGAGGAGTGGAAGGTGAGAAGCAGGTGAGTGATGGAGGAATAGATGTGCAGGAAGTGTGTTCTGGCTGGTTGCATCACTGCCTGGTACGGCAACTGCTCAGCCTCTGACCGCAAGGCACTACAGAGGGTCGTGCGTACGGCCCAGTACATCACTGGAGCTAAGCTTCCTGCCATCCAAGACCTCTATTCCAGGCGGTGTCAGAAGAGGGCCCTAAAAATGGTCAATGACCCCAGCCACCCTAGTTATAGACTGTTCTCTCTACTACCGCATGACAAGCGGTACTGGAGCACCAAGTCAAGGACCAAAAGGCTTCTCAACAGTTTTTACCCCCAAGCCATAAGACTCCTGAACAAGTAATCAAATGGCTACCTGAACAATTTGCATTGTGTGGCCCCCCCCCCCCCCCCCCTCACCCCCCAACCCCTCTTTTACACTGCTGCTACTCTCTGTTTATCATATATGCATAGTCACTTTAACTATACATTCATGTACATACTACCTCAATTAGCCCGACCAAACGGTGTCCCGCACATTGGCTACCCGGGCTATCAGCCTTGTGTCCTGCCAACCCTTCTTTTATGCTACTGCTACTCTTTGTTTATCATATATGCATAGTCACTTTAACCATGTACATACTACCTCAATCAGCCTGACTAACCGGTGCCTGTATATAGCCTCTATATTGTTATTTTTCAGTCTTTTTACTGTTGTTTTTATTTCTTTACTTACCTATTGTTCACCTAATACCTTTTTTAATTTTTTTTTATTGCACTGTAAGTAAGCATTTCACTAAGGTTGTATGTATCCTGTTGTATTTGGCGCACGTGACAAATAAACATTGATTTGAGTAGCAGATGAGAAGCAGGTGAGTGATACCCGCTAGTGGATACAGCTGGCTGATTACAGCTGCCACGTGATATGTGCATAAAAGTGAAGTGGACATTATTGGACCGGCACATGCAGTGCATTCGGAAAGTATTCAGACCCCTTCCCTATCTCCACATTTACTTACGTTACAGCCTTATTCTAAAATTGATTAAATGCATTTTTCCCCTCATCAATCTACACACAATACCCCATAATGACAAAGCAACATTGTTTTTGAAAATGTATTAAAACAAATTAAAACACATCTTAGTTACGTAAGTATTCAGACCCGTTGCTATAAGCCTCAACATTTTGCTCCGGTGCATCCTGTTTGCATTGATCATCCTTGATTTGTTTCTACAACTTGATTGGAGTCAACCTGTGGTAAATTCTATTGACTGGACATTATTTGGAAAGGCACACACCTGTCTATATAAGGTCCCACAGTTGACAGTGGATGTCAGGTGAGGGATGGCAGTCCTCTGGCAGTCTCTATGGGGGTGCCACAGGGTTCAATTCTCGGGCCGACTCTTTTCTCTGTATATATCAATGATGTTGCTCTTGCTGCGGGCGATTCCCTGATCCACCTCTACGCAGACGACACCATTCTATATACTTTCGGCCCGTCATTGGACACTGTGCTATCTAACCTCCAAACGAGCTTCAATGCCATACAGCACTCCTTCCGTGGCCTCCAACTGCTCTTAAACGCGAGTAAAACCAAATGCATGCTTTTCAACCGATCGCTGCCTGCACCCGCATGCCCGACTAGCATCACCACCCTGGATGGTTCCGACCTTGAATATGTGGACATCTATAAGTACCTAGGTGTCTGGCTAGACTGCAAACTCTCCTTCCAGACTCACATCAAACATCTCCAATCGAAAATCAAATCAAGAGTCGGCTTTCTATTCCGCAACAAAGCCTCCTTCACTCACGCCGCCAAGCTTACCCTAGTAAAACTGACTATCCTACCGATCCTCGATTTCGGCGATGTCATCTACAAAATGGCTTCCAACACTCTACTCAGCAAACTGGATGCAGTCTATCATAGTGCCATCCGTTTTGTCACCAAAGCACCTTATACCACCCACCACTGCGACTTGTATGCTCTAGTCGGCTGGCCCTCGCTACATATTCGTCGCCAGACCCACTGGCTCAGGTCATCTACAAGTCCATGCTAGGTAAAGCTCCGCCTTATCTCAGTTCACTGGTCACGATGGCAACACCCATCCGTAGCACACGCTCCAGCAGGTGTATCTCACTGATCATCCCTAAAGCCAACACCTCATTTGGCCGCCTTTCGTTCCAGTACTCTGCTGCCTGTGACTGGAACGAACTGCAAAATCGCTGAAGTTGGAGACTTTTATCTCCCTCACCAACTTCAAACATCAGCTATCCGAGCAGCTAACCGATCGCTGCAGCTGTACATAGTCTATTGGTAAATAGCCCACCCATTTTCACCTACCTCATTCCCATACTGTTTTTATACTGTTTTTTTTATTTATTTATTTACTTTTCTGCTCTTTTGCACACCAATATCTCTACCTGTACATGACCATCTGATCATTTATCACCCCAGTGTTAATCTGCAAAATTGTATTATTCGCCTACCTCCTCATGCCTTTTGCACACATTGTATATAGACTGCCCATTTTTTTTCTACTGTGTTATTGACTTGTTAATTGTTTATTCCATGTGTAACTCTGTGTTGTCTGTTCACACTGCTATGCTTTATCTTGGCCAGGTCGCAGTTGCAAATGAGAACTTGTTCTCAACTAGCCTACCTGGTTAAATAAAGGTGAAATAAAAAATAAAAATAAATGTCAGAGTGAAAACCAAGAACACAGTGGCCTCCATTCTTAAATTGAAGAAGTTTGGAATTAACCAAGACTCTTCCTAGAGCTGGCCAAACTGAGCAATCGGGGGATAAGGGCCTTGGTCAGGGAGGTGACCAATAACCTGATGGTCACTCTGACAGAGTTCCAAGTTCCTCTGTGGAGATGGGAGAACCTTCCAGAAGGACAACCATCTTTGCAGCACTCCACCAATCAGGCCTTTTATGGTAGAGTGGCCAAAAGGAAGCCACTCCTCAGTAAAAGGCACATGACTTTGCCAAAAGGCACCTTAAGGACTCTCTGGTCTGATGAAACTGAAATTGAACTCTTTGGCCTGAATGCCAAGCATTCTGGAGGAAACCTGACATCATCTCTACGGGGGCAGCATCATGCTGTGGGGAAGTTCAGAGGCAGGGACTGGGAGACTAGTCAAGATAGAGGGAAAGATGAATGGAGAAAAGTACAGAGAGATCCTTTGACGAAAACCTGCTCAGGACCTCAGACTGTGGCACACAGCCAAGCAGGTGAAGCTTTGGGACACATCTCTGAATGTCCTTGAGTGGCCCAGCCAGAGCCCGGACTTGAACCCGATCAAACATCTCTGGAGAGAACTGAAAATTGCTGTGCAGCAATGCTCCCCATCCAACCTGACAGAGCTTGAGAGGATCTGCAGAGAAGAATGGGAGAAACTCTCCAAATACAGGTGTGCCAAGCTTGTAGCGTCATACCCAAGAAGGCTCGAGGCTGTAATCACTGTCAAAGGTGCTTCAACAAAGTTCTGAGTAAAGGGTCTGAATACTCATGTAAATGTATATTTCAGGTTTTTATTTTTCTGTAAACCTGTTTTTTCTTTGTCATTATGGGGTATTGTGTGTAGATTGAGGGAAAAACTTTAAAATCCATTTTTAGGATAAGGCTGTAATGTAACAAAAGGTCTGAATACTTTCTGAATGCACTGTACAAGAGATTAGTTGCTGTTGCTTAAATTCTTTAACAATGTATAAACAACTGACTTCTTCATAAACATTTTATAAGAGGCGTCAGCTGGTTGTTTTAGATCTGAGAAATTTGGTTGTATCATATGAAACGGTACTATAGTATTCTAAGATTTGGGTATAATAAAAACTGACTTTGCACACGGCTGAGTGGAGTTTCAAAATATTGCATGTGATATGGGTCTCTTGCGAAATGGACATTACTCGTCAATATTGTGATTTTTGTTAACGTGAATTAGATACATTTTGCAGCCCTAGTGTTAAAATGCAACAATTCTAAAGCTTCCCAGTGCTTGTTGTGTTTAGTCTGAAAAAGACTTCAAGCCAGACATGCTGACTTAGCTTTCTGAGATGAAACACAAGCAGCATCTTTCCAAAAGAGCTCAGCATATTATTTCCTCTTTCTCTTACTTCCTGTTCTTCTTCAGACCTCAGCTGTGTCAGGTCAGCAAACTGCTGCTTGACAGTGTCAGATCACAGCCAAGGCTTTATTGTTACTTCTCTCAGAATGTAGTAGTGTTTACCTGTAAATCCAGTGGATTTGCCCCAGGTGACCCTGCCCAGTGCCTTTGTCAGTGGGCTTTGATCCCACTAAGGCCTACAGGGCTTGTCAGTCACCTCAGGGGCAGGGTAAGGGGGCCCGCTGCCCTAAGTCCACCTAGTACACTCACGGACACCACTGCTGTCCTAGGGTCTTTTGAAAAACGGCAAATGCTTCACTCAAATCCTGCGATCATAGCCATACATTGAGGTTTTGTAGCACAGGAAAAAAATATCAACATTTGCTCAATACTTCCTAGTTATGAGAGACTTCAGCATAGATCAAGTCCTCCATAAATCAGAGGTGTTACGGTATACAGCACAAGTCTGTTTCATTTCATACTGGAATGTTGTTCTTAGCAACCTGGCCTGTTTGGTCAACTTTGCTAAATGCCTAATATATTAGCTAGCACCTTATGAGTTGAAGCCTTTTGCTTTTGAAAATTCTAGCCCCATACAAGGCCACAGGGTTAGGAGGGTGTAAATATTGTTGTTTCTATCTCACGCGCGCACTCACACCAGAGAGTGTTGCTAGAACAAACACACAACCCTTGACCCAGATCCTTGGGTATGTGTTAGTTATTTTTATCAGGTTTTGCCTCACAGTGAGGGAGGACAGGCTGGGCTGCTCCAAGGGTAACCAAGTCAACCTGCAGTCTCTGAAAACAACACCATGACGTCTGTCTGCATCCTCACATATTGCCTCTAGAAAAGAGATTGTGGGGATTGCTTCTGACAGTACAGAATGTGAAGGTGGATTGGCATAGTAATCTGATCAGTTGTTAAAAGATTATAAACACAAAGTATTGGACTTGGTCAGGCAGAGCCTTCTGAGAGCCTCCGCAATTAAAATGTCTCTCCCCACTCCCATTCCAGTAGAGCGGTCCAAACCCCAGCAGCAGGTGCGTAACTCAGGAGCCATCCGGCGGACTTCCTCCCTGGGTACCATCACCGGCCCCTACCTCACTGGCCAGTGGCCTCGCGACCACCATGTGCACTACCCCTCATGCATGAAAGATAAATCCACTCAGGTAGGTGTCCCCTTACTTCCTCTCTCCTATATTTGATGTTTTATTGGGTCCCCCCTGCTGAGATGAATGAATGTACACTATGCTTCGTGCATTAAAGAAAAATCCACTCCGGTTGGGGCCTCCTCACTTCCTGTCCCCCTACCCTTCATGTGTCACGCTTTGTTCGGTCGTCCTAGAGAGATGAGTGCAAGTGACATTTATTCAACAAGAAAGAACTGATGATATTCCAGCTAGAAGAAACTAGATGTATTTATGGCTCTGGTTTGTTGATAGCTTTGGTTTGTTGATGGCTCTGGTTTATTGATAGCTCTGGTTTATTGATAGCTCTGGTTTATTGATAGCTCTGGTTTATTGATAGCTCTGGATTATTGATAGCTCTGGTTTATTGATAGCTCTGGTTTATTGATAGCTCTGGTTTATTGATAGCTCTGGATTATTGATAGCTCTGGTTTATTGATAGCTCTGGTTTATTGATAGCTCTGGTTTATTGATAGCTCTGGTTTATTGATAGCTCTGGTTTATTGATAGCTCTGGTTTATTGATAGCTCTGGATTATTGATAGCTCTTGTTAGCTCTGGTTTATTGATAGCTCTGGTTTATTGATAGCTCTGGTTTATTGATGGCTCTGGTTTATTGATGGCTCTGGTTTATTGTTAGCTCTGGTTTATTGATGGCTCTGGTTTATTGATGGCTCTGGTTTATTGTTAGCTCTGGTTTATTGTTAGCTCTGGTTTATTGATGGCTCTGGTTTATTGATGGCTCTGGTTTATTGATGGCTCTGGTTTATTGATGGCTCTGGTTTATTGTTAGCTCTGGTTTATTGTTAGCTCTGGTGTATTGTTAGCTCTGGTTTATTGTTGGCTCTGGTTTATTGTTAGCTCTGGTTTATTGATGGCTCTGGTTAGCTCTGGTTTATTGTTGGCTCTGGTTTATTGTTGGCTCTGGTTAGCTCTGGTTTATTGATGGCTCTGGTTAGCTCTGGTGTATTGTTAGCTCTGGTGTATTGTTAGCTCTGGTTTATTGATGGCTCTGGTTTATTGATGGCTCTGGTTTATTGATGGCTCTGGTTTATTGTTAGCTCTGGTTTATTGTTAGCTCTGGTTTATTGTTGGCTCTGGTTTATTGTTAGCTCTGGTTTATTGATGGCTCTGGTTAGCTCTGGTTTATTGTTGGCTCTGGTTTATTGTTGGCTCTGGTTAGCTCTGGTTTATTGTTGGCTCTGGTTAGCTCTGGTTTATTGATGGCTCTGGTTAGCTCTGGTGTATTGTTAGCTCTGGTGTATTGTTAGCTCTGGTGTATTGACAGCTCTGGTTTATTGATAGCTCTGGTTTATTGATAGCTCTGGTTAGCTCTGGTTTATTGTTAGCTCTGGTGTATTGTTAGCTCTGGTTAGCTCTGGTTTATTGATAGCTCTGGTTTATTGATAGCTCTGGTTAGCTCTGGTTTATTGTTAGCTCTGGTTTATTGTTGGCTCTGGTTTATTGATGGCTCTGGTTTATTGATGGCTCTGGTTAGCTCTGGTGTATTGTTAGCTCTGGTGTATTGACAGCTCTGGTTAGCTCTGGTTTATTGATAGCTCTGGTTTATTGATAGCTCTGGTTAGCTCTGGTTTATTGTTAGCTCTGGTGTATTGTTAGCTCTGGTGTATTGTTAGCTCTGGTGTATAGTTAGCTCCTGTGTATTGTTAGCTCTGGTGTATTGTTAGCTCTGGTGTATTGTTAGCTCTGGTGTATTGTTAGCTCTGGTGTATAGTTAGCTCCTGTGTATTGTTAGCTCTGGTGTATTGTTGGCTCTGTTTTATTGATAGCTCTGGTTTATTGTTAGCTCTGGTTTATTGTTAGCTCTGGTTTATTGTTAGCTCTGGTTTATTGATGGCTCTGGTTAGCTCTGGTGTATTGTTAGCTCTGGTGTATTGTTAGCTCTGGTGTATTGTTAGCTCTGGTGTATTGTTAGCTCTGGTCTATTGATAGCTCTGGTTAGCTCTGGTCTATTGATAGCTCTGGTTAGCTCTGGTCTATTGTGAGCTCTGGTGTATTGTTAGCTCTGGTTTATTGATGGCTCTGGTCTATTGTGAGCTCTGGTGTATTGTTAGCTCTGGTTTATTGTTGGCTCTGGTCTATTGTGAGCTCTGGTGTATTGTTAGCTCTGGTTTATTGATGGCTCTGGTCTATTGTGAGCTCTGGTGTATTGTTAGCTCTGGTTTATTGATGGCTCTGGTCTATTGTGAGCTCTGGTGTATTGTTAGCTCTGGTTTATTGTTGGCTCTGGTCTATTGTGAGCTCTGGTGTATTGTTAGCTCTGGTTTATTGTTGGCTCTGGTTTATTGATAGCTCTGGTTTATTGTTAGCTCTGGTTTATTGTTAGCTCTGGTTTATTGATGGCTCTGGTTTATTGTTAGCTCTGGTTTATTGATGGCTCTGGTTTATTGTTGGCTCTGGTTTATTGTTGGCTCTGGTTTATTGTTGGCTCTGGTGTATTGTTAGCTCTGGTGTATTGTTAGCTCTGGTGTATAGTTAGCTCCTGTGTATAGTTAGCTCCTGTGTATTGTTAGCTCTGGTGTATTGTTAGCTCTGGTGTATTGTTAGCTCTGGTTTATTGATAGCTCTGATTTATTGATAGCTCTGGTGTATAGTTAGCTCCTGTGTATTGTTAGCTCTGGTGTATTGTTAGCTCTGGTGTATTGTTAGCTCTGGTGTATTGTTAGCTCTGGTGTATTGTTAGCTCTGGTGTATTGTTAGCTCTGGTGTATAGTTAGCTCCTGTGTATAGTTAGCTCCTGTGTATTGTTAGCTCTGGTGTATTGTTAGCTCTGGTGTATTGTTAGCTCTGGTTTATTGATAGCTCTGATTTATTGATAGCTCTGGTGTATAGTTAGCTCCTGTGTATTGTTAGCTCTGGTGTATTGTTAGCTCTGGTGTATTGTTAGCTCTGGTGTATTGTTAGCTCTGGTTTATTGTTAGCTCTGGTTTATTGTTAGCTCTGATTTATTGTTAGCTCTGGTTTATTGATAGCTCTGATTTATTGTTAGCTCTGGTTTATTGATGGCTCTGGTTTATTGATGGCTCTGGTTTATTGATGGCTCTGGTTTATTGATGGCTCTGGTTTATTGTTAGCTCTGGTGTATTGTTAGCTCTGGTTTATTGATGGCTCTGGTTTATTGATGGCTCTGGTTTATTGATGGCTCTGGTTTATTGATGGCTCTGGTTTATTGATGGCTCTGGTTTATTGATAGCTCTGATTTATTGTTAGCTCTGGTTTATTGATGGCTCTGGTTTATTGATGGCTCTGGTTTATTGATGGCTCTGGTTTATTGATGGCTCTGGTTTATTGATGGCTCTGGTTTATTGTTAGCTCTGGTGTATTGTTAGCTCTGGTGTATTGTTAGCTCTGGTTTATTGATAGCTCTGGTTTATTGTTAGCTCTGGTTTATTGATGGCTCTGGTTTATTGTTAGCTCTGGTTTATTGTTAGCTCTGGTTTATTGTTAGCTCTGGTTTATTGATGGCTCTGGTGTATTGTTAGCTCTGGTTTATTGTTAGCTCTGGTTTATTGTTAGCTCTGGTGTATTGTTAGCTCTGGTTTATTGATGGCTCCGGTTTATTGTTAGCTCCGGTTTATTGTTAGCTCCGGTTTATTGTTGGCTCTGGTTTATTGTTAGCTCTGGTTTATTAATAGCTCTGGTGTATTAATAGCTCTGGTTTATTGATGGCTCTGGTTTATTGATGGCTCTGGTTTATTGTTAGCTCTGGTTTATTAATAGCTCTGGTTTATTGATGGCTCTGGTTTATTGATGGCTCTGGTGTATTGTTAGCTCTGGTGTATTGTTAGCTCTGGTGTATTGTTAGCTCTGGTGTATTGTTAGCTCTGGTGTATTGTTGGCTCTGGTGTATTGTTGGCTCTGGTTTATTGTTAGCTCTGGTTTATTAATAGCTCTGGTGTATTAATAGCTCTGGTTTATTGATGGCTCTGGTTTATTGATGGCTCTGGTTTATTGATGGCTCTGGTTTATTGATGGCTCTGGTGTATTGTTAGCTCTGGTGTATTGTTAGCTCTGGTGTATTGTTAGCTCTGGTGTATTGTTGGCTCTGGTGTATTGTTGGCTCTGGTGTATTGTTGGCTCTGGTGTATTGTTGGCTCTGGTTTATTGTTGGCTCTGGTTTATTGTTGGCTCTGGTTTATTGTTGGCTCTGGTTTATTGTTGGCTCTGGTTTATTGTTGGCTCTGGTTTATTGTTGGCTCTGGTTTATTGTTGGCTCTGGTTTATTGATGGCTCTGGTTTATTGATGGCTCTGGTTTATTGATGGCTCTTGTTTATTGATGGCTCTGGTTAGCTCTGGTGTATTGTTGGCTCTGGTGTATTGTTGGCTCTGGTTTATTGTTGGCTCTGGTGTATTGTTGGCTCTGGTTTATTGTTGGCTCTGGTGTATTGTTAGCTCTGGTTTATTGTTGGCTCTGGTTTATTGATGTCTCTGGTTTATTGATGGCTCTGGTTTATTGATGGCTCTTGTTTATTGATGGCTCTGGTTAGCTCTGGTTTATTGTTGGCTCTGGTTTATTGATGGCTCTGGTTTATTGATGGCTCTGGTTTATTGATGGCTCTTGTTTATTGATGGCTCTGGTTAGCTCTGGTGTATTGTTGGCTCTGGTGTATTGTTGGCTCTGGTGTATTGTTGGCTCTGGTTTATTGATGGCTCTGGTGTATTAATAGCTCTGGTTTATTGATGGCTCTGGTTTATTGATGGCTCTGGTTTATTGATGGCTCTGGTTTATTGATTGCTCTGGTTTATTGATGGCTCTGGTTTATTGATGGCTCTGGTTTATTGATGGCTCTGGTTTATTGATGGCTCTGGTTTATTGATGGCTCTGGTTTATTGATGGCTCTGGTTTATTGATGGCTCTGGTTTATTGATGGCTCTGGTTTATTGATGGTTCTGGTTTATTGATGGCTCTGGTTTATTGTTGGCTCTGGTTTATTGTTGGCTCTGGTTTATTGATGGCTCTGGTTTATTGTTAGCTCTGGTTTATTGTTAGCTCTGGTTTATTGATGGCTCTGGTTTATTGATGGTTCTGGTTTATTGATGGCTCTGGTTTATTGTTAGCTCTGGTTTATTGTTGGCTCTGGTTTATTGATGGCTCTGGTTTATTGATGGCTCTGGTTTATTGTTAGCTCTGGTTTATTGTTGGCTCTGGTTTATTGATGGCTCTGGTTTATTGTTAGCTCTGGTTTATTGTTAGCTCTGGTTTATTGTTAGCTCTGGTTTATTGTTAGCTCTGGTTTATTGATGGCTCTGGTTTATTGATGGCTCTGGTTTATTGATGGCTCTGGTTTATTGTTAGCTCTGGTTTATTGTTAGCTCTGGTTTATTGTTAGCTCTGGTTTATTGATGGTTCTGGTTTATTGATGGCTCTGGTTTATTGATGGCTCTGGTGTATCGATAGCTCTGGTTAGCTCTGGTTAGCTCTGGTTTATTGTTAGCTCTGGTTTATTGTTAGTTCTGGTTTATTGTTAGCTCTGGTTTATTGTTAGCTCTGGTTTATTGTTAGCTCTGGTTTATTGTTAGCTCTGGTTTATTGTTAGCTCTGGTTTATTGTTAGCTCTGGTTTATTGTTAGCTCTGGTTTATTGTTAGCTCTGGTTTATTGTTAGCTCTGGTTTATTGTTAGCTCTGGTTTATTGTTAGCTCTGGTTTATTGTTAGCTCTGGTTTATTGTTAGCTCTGGTTTATTGATGGCTCTGGTTTATTGATGGCTCTGGTTTATTGTTAGCTCTGGTTTATTGTTAGCTCTGGTTTATTGTTAGCTCTGGTTTATTGTTAGCTCTGGTTTATTGATGGTTCTGGTTTATTGATGGCTCTGGTGTATCGATGGCTCTGGTTAGCTCTGGTTAGCTCTGGTTAGCTCTGGTTTATTGTTAGCTCTGGTTTATTGTTAGCTCTGGTTTATTGTTAGTTCTGGTTTATTGATAGCTCTGGTTTGCTGATCTGCAAAGCATGCTTGTTTTGCACCAGTATACTGAGGTGAAGGACAGGTACTAATTGTACGTATATTGTCACAGCAAAATAATCCTGCATCAACAGGATTCAAACATTTAGACCATAATGTTTCTTGATCTGTGGTTAGGCTATTAGCTGGCCGGAGAATTTTCAGCAACAAATGTGATCAAATGAAGTGGCTGAGTACTGCGCTGCATCACCGTAGGGAAGTGGGCTCTTTCAAGTTACTGGTGGCAATCCAGATTGTACACTACTCAGTCACTGATTCACTTACCCACACAGATATGAGTTAGCCTCTGTTGCCCTCTTTCACAGGTCTACACACCCTGTTTCTGCCAGTCACTTTGACGTTTACCACCTACGCAGCTGCGGGCCTGTCTAGCCTTGCTATAGATTAACCAGACTGGCTCTCTGTATTAAATGCCTGCTTTTTTTGTATTGACCAAGTAGGCCCTAGGTGTCATGGAAGCACAAAGGTGTCATTGTGGAGAACATGTGAGCTCCTGTCTGTCTGAGTGACACATGGCTTCTGCTTGTCAGATGAAGTCAACTGTTTGTACAGAGCCATGTTGCTGCCAGTCCAGCTGCGGCTGGAATTTTCCCTTCCTCCGCCATGTCTTTCTCTTCCTCCTGCTTTTCTTTCTCCTTCTTCCCCTCCGCACTCTTTCCTCGTTCTATTCTGTAATTCTCAGCCATTGGGTCTGTGAACTGGAATTTTTTCCCTCCTCCCCCTCTTCTTCCTGGTCCTATTCTGTATAGTGCTGTGACCTGCAACACCCACACCATCCTTCCAGGTTATGACCGACATGCACAAACACATAGCACTAAGATTATACCGAGAGCAATAAGTAGAAGTGTGTGGAAAATTGATTGTGCAGGTCTAGGTAGTGTACTGGGCCAGTTTCACTGACCTAGGTTAAACCTACTTCCCAACTGGACGAAAAGGCCTTTTAATGGACATTATGCTTTCTGCGTTGAACATGATTGTACAGTGTCAGCCCAATATTCTGGATCCCTCAAACTGGTTGTTAAAGGGGTAGATTTGGCCTTTAGTTTATCCTTTCTGCTCTGGGTCTAGTGCAGTCAGTGGTGGAAAAAGTAACCAATTGTCATACTTGAGTAAAATAAAATGAGTGAAAGTCACCCAGTAAAATACTACTTAAATAAGTCTAAAAGTATTTGCTATGACATATACTTAATTATTAGAATTAAAAGTACAAATGATTTTAAATTCCTTATATTAAGCAAATCCGATGGCATCATTTTCTTATTTATTGAATTTATGGAAAGCCAGGGGCACACTCCAACACTCTTCATTTACAAATGAAGCATATGTGTTTAGTGAGTCTGCTAGATCAGAAGCAGTAGGGATGACCAAGGATGTTCTGTTTATAAGCGTGTGAATTGGACCATTTTCCTGTCCTTCTAAGCATTCTAAATTTAACGAGTACTTTTGGGTGTCGGGGAAAATGTATGGAGTAAAAAGTAAATTAGTGATATAAGGATTGTAGTAAAATAAAAATTGTCAAAAATATAAATAGTAAAATACTGATCGCCCCAACAACTACTGAAGTAGTACTTTAGTCATTTTACTTAAGGATTTTACACCATTGAGTGCAGTAGCCAGTCACAGTGAGAGCGAGCTAGCAGGGTTATGACACCACCGCAGCCAGTGCCAGTTAGAGTCAGAGATGACATCCCATTACTTGTATTTGTATTTATTATGGTTCCCCATTTAACTGTTGTCAAGGCAGCAGCTACTCTTCCTGGGGTCCAGCAAAATTGAGACAGTTAAACATTACAATACATTCACAACAGATTTCACAACATATTAATAAGTGTGTGCCCTCAGGCCCCTACTCTACCACATATCCACAACACAAAGTCCATGTGTACGTGTGTTTGTATGGATGTGTCTGTGCCTATGTTTGTGTTGCTTCACAGTCCCCGCTGGTCCATATGGTGTATTTTTATCAGTTTTTTAAATCTAATTTTACTGCCTGCATGAGTTACTTGATGTGGAATAGAGTTCCATGTAATCATGGCTCTATGTAGTACTGTGCCCCTCCCATAGTCTGTTCTGGACTTGTGGACTGTGAAGAGACCTCTTGTGGCATGTCTTGTGGAGTATGCATGGGTGTCTGAGCTGTGTGTAAGTCGTTCAAACAGACAGCTTGGTGCATTCAACATGTCAATACCTCTCACAAATACAAGTAATGAAGTCAATCTCTCCTCCACTTTGAACCAGAAGAGATTGACATGCATATGATTAATTTTAGCTCTCTGTGTATATCCAAGGGCCAGGCTTGCTACCCTGTTCTGAGCCAATTGCAATTTTCACAAGTCCCTCTTTGTGGCACCTGACCACACGACTGAACAGTAGTCCAGGTGTGACAGAACTAGGACCTTTAGGACCTGCCTTGTTGATAGTGCTGTTAAGAATGTAGAACAGCGCTTTGTTATGGACAGACTTCTCCCCATCCTAGCTACTGTTGTATCAATATGTTTTGACCATGGCAGTTTACAATCCAAGGTTACTCCAAGCAATTACCATGTTATTCATTACAATGTTTAGTTGAGGTTTAGTGAATGATTTGTTCCAAATACAAGGCTTTTAGTTTTTGAAATATTTAGGGCTAACTTATTCCTTGCCACCCATTCTGAAACTAACTGCAGCTCTTTGTTGCAGTCATTTCAGTTGCTGTGCTAGCTGACGTGCAAAGTGTTGAGGTAGCCGTATACAATAGACACACTGGTTTTATGCAAAGCCAGTGGCATGTCGTTAGTAAAGATTTTAAAAGTAAGGGACCTAGACAGCTGCCCTGGGGAATTCCTGAGTCTATCTGGATTTTGTTGGAGAGGCTTCCAATTAAACAACACCCTCTGTGTGCTGTTAGACGGGTAAGGGGCCATAACACATACGTTTTTCCAGCAACAGACTATGATCGATAATGTCAAAAGCCGCACTGAAGTTTAACCAAACAGCTCCCACAATCTTTTCATCATCAATATCTCAATAAGTAATTTGTGTATGTGCTGTGCTTGTTGAATGTCCTTCCCTATAAGCATGCTGAAAGTCTGTAAATTTGTTTATTGTGAAATAGCATTGTATCTGGTCAAACAATTTTTCCCGAAAGTTTACAAATTGCTGGTAACAGGCTGATTGAAGATATGGCAAATAGGAGTGGTAGTATAATCCACTAATTATCCCCAGTAATTTGTTAGACCCCAGTGGCTTGTCATTGTTGATAGACAACAACAAAAAATATCACCTCTTCCACACTTACTTTACAGAATTAAAAAAACAATGCTTGTCTTTCATAATTTAGTCAGATATACTTGGATGTGTAGTGTCAACGTCTGTTGCTGGCATGTCATGCCTAAGTTTGCAACTACATTAATTATTTTTTCTTTGGCAAGATCAGTGGGTTTTGTAATAAGTGAGCCATCTGATTCAATGAATGATGGAGCAGAGTTTGCCTTTTTGCCCAAAATTTAATTGAAGTTACTCCAAAGTTTTTACTATCAATCTTTGTCATTTATCTTTGTTTTATAGTGTAGTTTCTTCTTCTTTTTATTGAGTTTAATCACTTGAATTCTCAATTTGCAGTACGTTTGCCAATCGGTTGTACAGCTAGACCTATTTCCCATTTATTTTGCTTCATCGCTCTCAACCATACAGTTTTTCAATTCCTCATCAATTCACAGGGATTTAACATTTTTTTACAGTAATTTAGTTCATGGATGCATGCTTATTAATAACTGAGATAAGCAATTTCATAAATGTGTCAAGTGCAGCATCTGGTTGCTCCTCATTACACACCACGGACCAACAAATATTCTTTACATCAACAACACCTCTTATACACTCTATTCGGCCCAGACTTTGGAACTTTGGTTTTCCTACATATGGCTACTATATTGTGATCACTACATCTGATAGATTTGGATACTGTTTTCAAACACATTTCTGCAGCATTAGTAAAGATATGATCAATACATGTTGTTGATTTCATTCCTGTGCTTTTTGTAACTACCTTGGTAGGTTGATTGATAACCTGAACCAGGTTGCAGGCACTAGCTACAGTTTGAAACTTTTCCTTGAGTGAGCAGCCTGTCAAATCACCCAGAAAATATACCTGTCTATTGATATCACATACATTATCAAGCATTTTACATGATATCCAGATACTGACTGTTAGCACTTGGTGATCTATAACAACTTCCCACCAGAATGGGTGAGGCAGATGAACCTGTAGCCGTATTACTTCAACAGTATTTAACATGAGATCCTCTCTAAGCTTTACAGGAATGTGGTTCTGAATATAAACAGCCACACCTCCACCTTTGGCTTTTCTGTAGATCTTATAACCATGTATCAAAAATATTATCTAAGTGAGTTTCAGAGATGGTCAGAATATCAATTTAATATGTGAGAAAAAACACAGTAATTTCAGGAACCTTAATTTTTATGGGATTTTTTTTGTACTCTTTTCTGGGATTCTTGATTGCTTAGCTTCCCAGTAAAGCAAGAAAAACAGAGTTAGACATCCTCTGGTTATTTTATGTTAGTACAGGGTGAGCTGCCCACAGTGAACTTCCTGCTAGGGCACACCACCTCAGTGCTAACAGTTCCAACACCTTTGGGATAATGTAAATTTGCTGAAGCATCATGACAACTCAGCGACACAATGGTAGGGATTAAATAAACTGGACTTGGGTCGTTGATAAGTCATTGTCTCAACACAGCCTTATAATGCTGTGTAAGGATCCAGGAACCCAAATGATTTGGGTGGAGGCCATCCTCTTTATAATACGAGCTTTGTTTCCAGAAGGTATCAAAATTGTCAACAGAGCTGCAATAGTCTTGTAGCCAGTTATGGAGGGATAACAGTCTGCTGAAACATTCAATGCCACAATTTAGGGAGGGCAGAGGGCCAGATATTATGGGCCGTTTGTTGGTGTCAAGTAGTGACCCAATCAGTTCTTTAAAATCCATCTTCAGCTGTTCTGAGCTGCCCTTCATAATGTCATTCGACCCCACATGAACCATGACAGTGTCAGCCCCTGATGACCTCCTACATTCTGTTTTACTGCACTGCTCGGCAACCAGGACCTAATAACCTCCTCAGCCCAGCCCATAGCTAAATTGCTAGATCGTCTCAAAAACCATATTACTGTGGAGTCAACCTGGCAGCCGGTTTACTATATGAACCAACCCGTCCATTCCACTTTTCCTTTGTCCACATGCATAGAAAAATCGGACATATCCACATGTGCTGTACGGACCTGCTCTCGTCCTCAGTATCGGAAAAAGGTTTATGGCTTGTGGTATAAGGACACTTTTCATATGCCAAACGGCCCGAACCCTAACCAACGGAAAAACTGGAATTTCCTTTGGAGTGTTTGTTCATTGACCGAACACATGCAGGGCAGGGAACGGTATGCGGTCACACATGGTCCACTGTAAGAGGAGAGGATATGGTGTGTGTGTGTACTCTTCTCTTTAAAGAGGAGATGAAAAAGGCTATGTTCAAAGCTGTCTCTCTCTGTTTCCTGCTTGGCTTGGTGAGGGTGTTGAACTGGGTACAGAAGACAACAATGTGAAGATTCCACAAATTAATAAAAGAACTCACCATTTTACAATATTTACTACCTCTTCCGGCAACAGCATTGACCTAGCACTTCCATTGGCCCCTACAGTATATATTCACGGATGCTGTGATGAAGGCATAACTGCAGAAAATAAAAAGGTGAAATGAGGTTACTTATTCTACACAAAAAAACAAAAAAAACATTTTTGAGAGCCGTTGTTTCCCAATGTTCTTGGACTTGGGATTTTATTTTCTCTCTCTCTTTATTCCATTTCTCACTCTTTTATTATCTCTCTTTGCCTTCTCTCAAGCAGACACACAGAGTTGGCCTATTATTTATCACAGCACACACTCTATTTAATTCCTGTTTGATGCCTGCCATGTGTTGAAAGAGCCCGGCAATGTACAAGATGGTGCTGCCTGACTTGGCCACCCTGTTTCTAGTTCCTGTTATTTCTTACATTATTTGCTCAGAACATTTCTTACATTATTACATGCATTCGAAAATAACTTTTGGATAGTACATCCGTGGTCACTCATCACAAATTCGACTTCCCTGAATTGGATCCTTTGTTTGAACTCTCCGAGGCAGTTCCATTCATCCCGGGGGCTGCTCCAGAAGAGTGGGCTCCTATTCAGACGCAGGAGGCGTTTATACCATCCACCGCTTCCAAGTATATTACTCTCTAACGTTCAGTCCTTGGACAATAGACAAGGTCAGGGTGAGGATCTCATTCCAGAGAGACATCAGGGACTGTAACATACTCTGTTTTACATACATCTCATTCCAAAATCATTGGCATTATAATGGAGTTGGTCCCCCGCCCTTCTAGGAAGACATTCCACTAGATGTTGGAAGATTGCTGTGGGGACTTGCTTCCATTCAGCCACGAGCATTAGTGAGGTCGGGCACGGATGTTGGGTGATTAGGCATGGCATCTGCCAAACCCAGATTTGTCCAGGTGGTTAAGCATGATTCATCACTCCAGAGAATGCGTTTCCACTGCTCCAGTGTCCAATGGCGGCAAGCTTGACACCACTCCAGCTGACGCTTGGCATTGCACATGGTGATCTCAGACTTGCGTGCGGCTGCTCGGCCATGGAAATCCATTTCATGAAGCTCCCGACAAACATTTATTGTGCTGATGGTGCTTCCAGAAGTAGTTTGAAACTCGGTAGTGAGTGTTGTAGCCGAGGACAGATGATTTTTACGCATTTCAGCACTCTGCGGCCCCGTTCTGTGCGCTTGTGTGGCCTACCACTTCGCGGCTAAGCCGTTGTTGCTCCTAGACGTTTCCACTTCACAATAAGAGCACTTAGAGTTGACCGGGCAGCTCTAGCAGGGCCGAAATTTGACAAACTGGAAAAGTGGCATCCTATGACGGTACCACGTTAAAAGTCACTGAGCTAATCAGTAAGGCCATTCTTCTGCCAATATTTGCTATGGAGATTGCATGGCTATTTGCTCTTTTTTTATATATATATATATTTTTTATACACTTGTCAGCAAGGGGTGTGGCTGAAATAGCCGAATCCACTAATTTGAAGGGGTGTCCACCTACTTTTGTGTGTGTGTATATATAGTGTATTAACATATCTCCTGTGCTACCCGCGTATCGAGCACTCTTGACCATTGCTACGCCCCCTTCTGGGACGGCTCTAAGATCCGCCCTCCCTTCGGCAAATCAGATCACACCTTAATTTTGCTCCTCCCCTCCTATAGGCAGAAACTTAATCAGAACCAATCAGAATCTATACTTCAAGATTTTTTTGATCACGTGGACTAGGAAATGGTCTGAGTTGTCTCTGAGAATAGTATCAACATATACATTGACTCATTGTGTGCATAAAGGATGTTGTTTACACTGTGACAATTAGGATGTGCATAAAGGATGTTGTTTACACTGACAATTAGAACTTACCCAAACCAAAAACTGTGGATTTGCGCAAAACTGAAAGCGTGAACCACCGCATTTAACCATGACAAGGTGACTGGCAAAATGGACACGGGTGGCACAGCCTTCTAAGGCTCTGCATCTCAGTGCAAGTGGCATCATTACAGTCCCTGGTTCAAATCCAGGCTGCATCACATCCGGCCGTGATTGTGCGCCGCCCTATGGGACTCCCAATTGGCCCAGCGTCGTCCGGGTTTGGTCGGGGTAGGTCGTCATTGTAAATAGGCATTCTGCACTGACTTGCCTAGTTAAATAAAGGTAGATGTTTTTTTTTTAATGTGGCAGGGACTCCAGACAATCACGGATTATGAAGGGAAAGCCACGTTGCGGACTCGGTCCTTCTCCCTGACAACCTAAACACCTTTGCCTGCTTTGAGAAAAACACTGAGCCGCCAACGCGTGCCACCGCCGCTCACGAGGACTGTGAGCTCTCACTCTCTGTGGCGATGTAAGACATTTTAAGCGGATGCCGCTCAGACAGCATCCCAGGCTGCATACTCAGAGCATGTGCATCCCAGCTGGCTGGAGGGTTTACAGACATATTCTATCTCTCCATATCCCAGTCTGTTGTCCAAACTTGCTTCCATATGTCCACCATTGTTCCTGTACCCAAGAAAGCCAAGGTAACTGAAATAAATTACTATCACCCCGTGGAAGAGCTTTTGAGAGATGGTTAAGGATCATATCACCTCCACCTATCCTCGACACTAGACCAGGGTTCCCCAACTGTTGGTCCGGGGGTGGTTTTATTTGGCCCTCCAAGTTTTCTGAGCAACAACAAAAAACGAAATATATATACAGTACCAGTCAAAAGATTGGACACACCTACTCATTCAAGGGTTTTTCTTTATTTTTTACTATTTTCTACATTGTAGAATGAAGACATCAAAATTGTGAAATAACACATGGAATCATATAGTAACCAAAAAAGTGTGAAACAAATCTGAATATATTTTTGAAAGTAGCCACTTGATGACAGCTTTGCACACACTACTGTGTGTGTGTGTGTGCGTAGATGGATATCTATTGATCAGTGGATCACTAATATATATATATATATATATATATACATACATACATACATACAGTTGAAGTTTACATACACCTAATACGCCAAATACATTTAAACTCAGTTTTTCACAATTCCTGACATTTAATCCTAGTAAACATACCCTGTTTTAGGTCAGTTAGGATCACCACTTTATTTTAAGAATGTGAAATGTCAGAATAATAGTAGAGAGAATTATTCATTTCAGCTTTATCACATTCCCAGTGGGTCAGAAGTTTACATACACTCAATTAGTATTTGGTAGCATTGCCTTTAAATTGTTCAACTTGGGTCAAACGTTTCGGGTAGCCTTCCACAAGCTTCCCACAATAAGTTGGGTGAATGTTGGCCCATTCCTCCTGACAGAGCTGGTGTAACTGAGTCAGGTTTGTAGGCCTCATTGCTCGCACATGCTTTTTCAGTTCTGCCCACAAATTTTCTGTAGCATTGAAGTCAGGGCTTTGTGATGGCCACTCCAATACCTTGACTTTGTTTTCCTGAAGCCATTTTGTCACAACTTTGGAAGTATGCTTGGGATCATTGTCCATTTGGAAGACCCATTTGCGACCAAGCTTTAAAACCCTGACTGATATCTTGAGATGTTGCTTCAATATATCCACATCATTTTCCTCCCTCATGATGCTATCTATTTTGTGAAGTGCACCAGTCCCTCCTGCAGCAAAGCACCCCCACAACATGATGCTGCCACCTCCGTGCTTCACGGTTGGGATGGTGTTCTTCGGCTTGCAAGCTTCCCCTTTTTTCCTCGGAACATAACGATGGTCATTATGGCCAAACAGTTCTATTTTTGTTTCATCAGACCAGAGGACATTTCTCCAAAAAGTACGATATTTGTCCCCATGTGCAGTTGCAAACCTAGTCTGGCTTTTTTATGGCAGTTTTGGAGCAGTGGCTTCTTCCTTGCTGATTGGCCTTTCAGGTTATGTCTATATAGGGCTTGTTTTTACTGTGGATATAGATACTTTTGTACCTGTTTCCTCCAGCATCTTCACAAGGTCCTTTGCTGTTGTTCTGGGATTGATTTTCACACCAAAGTACGTTCATCTTTAGGAGACAGAAGGAGTCTCCTTCCTGAGCAGTATGACGGCTGCGTGGTCCCATGGTGTTTATACTTGCGTACTATTCTTTGTATAGATGAACGTGGTACTTTCAGGCGTTTGGAAATTGCTCCTAAGGATGAACCGGACTTGTCGAGGTCTACAATTTTTTTCTTTTGATTTTCCCATGATGTCAAGCCAAAAGGCACTGAGTTTGAAGGTAGGCCTTGAAATACGTCCACAGGTACACCTCCAATTGACTCAAATGATGTCAATTAGCATATCAGAAGCTTCTAAAACATGCCATTTTCTAAGCTGTTTAAAGGCACAGTCAACTTAGTGTATGTAAACCTCTGACCCACGTTTGTCTGTAAACAAATGTAAAAATTACTTCTGTCATGCACAAAGTAGATGTCCTAACCGACTTGCCAAAACTACAGTTTGTTAACAAGAAATTTGTGGAGTGGTTGAAAAACGGTTGTAATGACTCCAACCTAAGTGTTTGTAAACTTCAGCTGTGTATTCCAGACTGTGTTCGTTCTGATATTTCTTATTTCTTTTTATTTGGGGGATTTGTGTCTAGTGTTAGGTGTTACTGCTCTGTTTGCTAAAAACATAAGCATTTCTCTGCACCCGCGATAACATATTTGTACGCGACTAGGAAAATTGTATTTACTTTATTCTCATTTCTTTTTACACTTGTTTTCCTCCTTCTGTTTTTCTCCTCCTCTCTCAGCTCCAGTAGCAGACCAGGGGTAACCAGGGGGCGAAGCGAGGGCTACTTTCTCTCTCAGCTCCAGTAGCAGACCAGGGGTAACCAGGGGGCGAAGCGAGGGCTACTTTCTCTCTCAGCTCCAGTAGCAGACCAGGGGTAACCAGGGGGCGAAGCGAGGGCTACTTTCTCTCTCAGCTCCAGTAGCAGACCAGGGGTAACCAAGGGACGAAGCGAGGGCTACTTTCTCTCTCAGCTCCAGTAGCAGACCAGGGGTAACCAAGGGACGAAGCGAGGGCTACTTTATGTCTCTCAGCTCCAGTAGCAGACCAGGGGTAACCAGGGGGCGAAGCGAGGGCTACTTTCTCTCTGAGCTCCAGTAGCAGACCAGGGGTAACCAGGGGGCGAAGCGAGGGCTACTTTCTCTCTCAGCTCCAGTAGCAGACCAGGGGTAACCAGGGGGCGAAGCGAGGGCTACTTTATGTCTCTCAGCTCCAGTAGCAGACCAGGGGTAACCAAGGGGCGAAGCGAGGGCTACTTTATCTCTCTCAGCTCAAGTAGCAGACCAGGGGTAACCAGGGGACGAAGCGAGGGCTACTTTATCTCTCTCAGCTCCAGTAGCAGACCAAGGGTAACCAAGGGGCGAAGGGAGGGCTACTTTATCTCTCTCAGCTCCAGTAGCAGACCAGGGGTAACCAGGGGACGAAGCGAGGGCTACTTTATCTCTCTCAGCTCCAGTAGCAGACCAGGGGTAACCAGGGGACGAAGCGAGGGCTACTTTATCTCTCTCAGCTCCAGTAGCAGACCAGGGGTAACCAGGGGACGAAGCGAGGGCTACTTTATCTCTCTCAGCTCCAGTAGCAGACCAGGGGTAACCAAGGGGCGAAGTGAGGGCTACTTTATCTCTCTCAGCTCAAGTAGCAGACCAGGGGTAACCAGGGGACGAAGCGAGGGCTACTTTATCTCTCTCAGCTCCAGTAGCAGACCAGGGGTAACCAGGGGGCGAAGTGAGGGTTACTTTATGTCTCTCAGCTCCAGTAGCAGACCAGGGGTAACCAGGAGGCGAAGCGAGGGCTACTTTCTCTCTCAGCTCCAGTAGCAGACCAGGGGTAACCAGGGGGCGAAGCGAGGGCTACTTTATGTCTCTCAGCTCCAGTAGCAGACCAGGGGTAACCAAGGGGCGAAGCGAGGGCTACTTTATCTCTCTCAGCTCCAGTAGCAGACCAGGGGTAACCAGGGGACGAAGGGAGGGCTACTTTATCTCTCTCAGCTCCAGTAGCAGACCAGGGGTAACCAGGGGACGAGCGAGGGCTACTTTATCTCTCTCAGCTCCAGTAGCAGACCAGGGGTAACCAAGGGCAGACCAGGGGTAACCAGGGGACAGGGGCTACTTTATCTCTCAGCTCAAGTAGCAGACCAGGGGTAACCTCTCTCAGCTCAAGTAGCAGACCAGGGGTAACCAAGGGACGAAGTGAGGGGCTACTTTATCTCTCTCAGCTCAAGTAGCAGACCAGGGGTAACCAAGGGGCGAAGTGAGGGGCTACTTTATCTCTCTCAGCTCAAGTAGCAGACCAGGGGTAACCAGGGGGCGAAGCGAGGGCTACTTTATCTCTCTCTCTCCATTTGACATCACTTATTCATCACAGTAGCTTTAGCTGAGCCTGCAGCATTTAGAGGCCTCTCCTTTTTCTGTTGTGCTCTGACACACAGCAGAGCACTCACGGCTAGTTGAAGCTCCATTTTAGATCTCGTTATACATGATGTATGCACAGCAAAGCATCCATGTCAAACCTGCCACTGCTGCATGGTAGAGAGACCAAGTTCACAGTTATGTCTGAGGTTTTGTGTCGTAACGGCAAATCTGAAAGGCAAAGTAGTGCACTGCTTAGGCTGGGGGTCAAAGGCCCCTCTCCCAGGCTGCGGACTTGTATTCCCTACAACGAGTTTCACGATGATTTACATAGCTGATGAGAATATGAGGTTGGCAATTAGATAATGATATTATTGGTTGTTTCCTTGTTGAATTCAGACACCTGGATGTTGGAGTGAAGAAGCAGGAAAGAGGAGGGGCACACACCAGCGCTCTGCTTCTTGGGGCAGCGCAGACCAGCTCAAAGAGGTACACTCACTCACGCTTGTGTATGCATGCACGACACACACACACACACACCACTAAAACACGTCATTAGAAACCCTAACCTTTCGTAAGAAAACACAGCTTGCAGCACTTTCCTAATGACGATTGGACCGAGGTGTTATCAGATCAACAGTGACAACATACTG
Source organism: Oncorhynchus nerka (assembly GCF_034236695.1). Classification (NCBI taxonomy): domain Eukaryota; kingdom Metazoa; phylum Chordata; class Actinopteri; order Salmoniformes; family Salmonidae; genus Oncorhynchus; species Oncorhynchus nerka. The sequence continues at coordinate 73,636,896 of NC_088399.1, forward strand.
TACAGTAGGCCTCCGTGTAAAACTGACGAAGTCTGTCATCCTCCTTTAACCCGGACGTAGATTCTGCCAGGTTGAGATGACTTGAAGTTGACATGACGACTAGAATGTCAATGGGGAACTGCCTACCATCTGCCGTGATATGCCCCCTCCCCCTCGCCACCTTCTAGATATAACTTCCTGTATGACGTCCGCATGCTCAGGGCTTCTCTGTTCTAATGCTGGGTGTCAGAGACGTAGTGCCGGGGCGGGCGGTCGTTGTCTTATCATCCCCTCTCCGCTCCACCCTGGTACTATACGGCCACAGCCAGGGAGGAGGCAGATAACACTATCTATCTCCCTCGCAACTAACCAGAAACTTCCCCTCACAGCAACCAACCGCCAGCCCAGCCATAACCCAACAGGCAATTTATTGACAGAAAAGATAGCCAGGCAGACCTCTGATTCCTCTCTCTTTCAGCCCGTTTCTTTCTTTCTTTCTGCCTCTCTGTTTCTGCCTCTCTCTCTCTGTCTACAATTCAAAGGGCTTTATGGGCATGGTAAACATATGTTTACATTGCCAAAGCAAGTTAAATAGATAAACAAAAGTGAAATACAAATTGATGAGTAAACATTACACTCACAAAAGTTTCAAAGGAAGAGACATTTCAAATGTCATATGGCTATGTACAGTATTATAGTGATGTGCAAATAGTTAAAGTACAAAAGGGAAAATAAATCAACTTAAATATGTGTTGTATTTACAATGGTGTTTGTTCTTCACTAGTTGCCCTTTTCTTGTGGCAGCAGGTCACAAATCTTGCTGCTGTGATGGCACACTGTGGGATTTCACCCAATAGATATGGGAGTTTATCAAAATTGGATTTGTTTTTGAATTCTTTGTGGGTCTGTGTAATTTGAGGGAAATATGTGTCTCTAGTATGGTCGTACATTTGGCAGGAGGTTAGGAAGTGCAGCTCAGTTTCCACCTCATTTTGTGGGCAGTATGCACAGCCGTTTCTCTCTTGAGAGCCAGGTCTGCCTATAGCGGGCTCTCTCTTGCGCTCTCCCTCTCCCTCCCTAGTTTAGCAGCAAGGACAACAGTTAAAATAGTAGTGCTCAGGCATGTTCCTTATTAATGGTAATGGAGCATGGAGCTGTCGTGCAGAGGGGTTGAGGTCCCCTTCAGTTACACCATGATTGTTCGTAGGCCTATATAACCTCAAGAGATCCCAGGGTTGTTAAGCAACCGTAATCCTAATCTTATAGACCTCATTATTTACCAACACTTCCTCACTTAACTCTTGTGTTCTTATTTCCTCAGCATTATATAGGATGTACTTGCTCTATTTTCATCCCTGTGTGAAGTTCTGTCCAGCCCAGCTGAATGTCTTAAAACTCTCTCTCTCTCACACACACACACACACACACACAAATAATGTTTTTTAGCTTCTGTGTACTAGCAGAATGTATTTTTAAGTGAATCGCTGGGAAGGTACATTGAGAGGAGGAGTTCATTTGAGTTAATTTCACCTTTATTTAACCAGGTAGGCCAGTTGAGAACAGGTAGTTGGGTTGGATTTTTACAGATGGGCTATGTACAGGTGCAATGACCGGTAAGCTGCTCTGACAGCTGATGCTTGAAGTTAGTGAGGGAGATAAGTCTCCAGCTTCAGTGATTTTTGCAATTTTGTTCCAGTCATTGGCAGCAGAGAACTGGAAGGCCAAAGTAGGAGTTGGCTTCGGGGGTGATCAGTGAAATATACCTGCTGGAGCGCATGCTACGGGTGGGTGCTGCTATGGTGACCAGTGAGCTGAGATAATGCGGAGCTTTTACCTAGCAAAGACTTATAGATGACCTGGGTTTGGCGACGAAAATGGAGCGAGGGTCAGCCAACGAGCGCATACAGGTCGCAGTTGTGGGTAGTATATGCGGCTTTGGTGACAACAGATGGCACTGTGATAGACCACATACAATTTGCTGAGTAGAGTGTTGGAGGCTATTTTGTAAATGACAACGCCGAAGTCAAGGATCAGTAGGATAGTCAGTTTTACGAGGGTATGTTTGGCAGCATGAGTGAAGGATGCTTTGTTTGCGAAATAGGAAACCAGTTCTAGATTTCATTTTGTATTGGAGATGCTTAATGTGAGTTTGGAAGGAGAGTTTACAGTCTAACCAGACACCTAGGCATTTGTAGTTGTCGACATATTCTAAGTCAGAACCGTCCAGAGTAGTGATGCTAGACGGGCGGGTGCGGGCAGCAATCGGTTGAAGAGCATGCATTTAGTTTTACTTGCATTTAAGAGCAGTTGGAGGCCACGGAAGTGTGTTGTATGGCATTGAAGCTCGTCTGGAGGTTTGTTAACACAGTGTCCAAAGAAGGGCCAGATGTATACAGAATGGTGTTGTCTGCGTGGAGGTGGATCAGAGAATCACCAGCAGCAAGAGCGACATCATTGATGTATACAGAGAAGAGTCGGCCCGAGAATTGAACCCTGTGGCACCCCCAGAGACTGCCAGAGGTCCAGACAACAGGCCCTCCGATTTGACACACTGAACTCTATCTGAGAAGTAGTTGGTGAACCAGGCGAGGCAGCCATTTGAAAAACCAAGGCTTTTGAGTGTGCCGGTATGAATGTGGTGATTTGACAGAGTTGAAATCCTTGGCCAGGTCGATGTAGACGGCTACACAGTACTGTCTTTTATCAATGGCGGTTATGATATCGCTTAGGAGCTTGAGCGTGGCTGAGGTGCACTCATGACCAGCTCGGAAACCAGATGCATAGCGGAGAAGGTACGGTGGGATTCGAAATAGTCGGTGATCTGTTTGTTAACTTGGCTTTTGAAGAATTTGGAGAGGCAGATAGATATTGGTCTGTAAAGTTTGGGTCTAGAGCGTCTCCCCCTTTGAAGAGGGGGATGACCGCGGCAGCTTTCCGATCTTTAGGGATCTTAGACGATATGATAGAGAGGTTGAACGGGCTAGTAATAGGGGTTCCAACAATTGCGGTGGATAATTTTAGATAAAGAGGGTCCAGATTGTCTAGCCCAGCTGATTTGTAGGGGTCCAGATTTTGCAACTCTTTCAGAACATCAGCTATCTGGATTTGGGTGAAGGAGAAATGGAGAGGCTTGGGCAAGTTGCTGTGGGGGGTGCAGAGCTGTTAACTGGGGTAGGGTTAGCCAGGTGGAAAGCATGGCCAGCTGTAGAAAAATGCTTATTGAAAATCTCGATTATCGTAGATTTATCGGTGGTGACAGTGTTTACTAGCATCAGTGCAGTGGGCAGCTGGGAGGAGGTGCTCTTTTTCTCCATGGACTTTAGTGTCCCAGAACTTTTTGGAGTTTGCTACAGGATGCAAATTTGTGTTTGAAAAAGCTGTCCTTTGCCTTCTTAACTGCCTGTGTATATTGGTTCCTAACTTCCCGGAAAAGTTGCATATCGCGGGGGCTATTTGATGCTAATGTAGTATGCCACAGGATGTTTTTGTGCTGGTCAAGGGCAGTCAGATCTGGAGTGAACCAAGGGCTATATCTGTGCTTAGTTCTAAAATACATTTATGGGGCATGCTTATTTAACCCCGATGAAAAACCATTCAGATTTTCTATTTTTTGAGGTCACTTTCTTTTCAATGGTTTTTCATTGGGAATCCAGATTTCTAAGGGACCTTCTTGCAGTTCCTACCGCTTCCACTGGATGTCACCAGTTTTTAGAAATTGGTTGAGGTTTTTCCTTTGTGTAATGAAGAAGTAGCCCTGTTCAGAACGAGGGTCACTTGTAGTGCACTGTTAGATAGAGGCACGTGACCAGAAAGGTAGCGTCAGGTTGTTTGCTTACTGTATTGAACACAGAGACTACAAAATATCTCAAAAGTTACCTGTAAACTTTGCCAAAACATATCAAACTACTTTTGTAATACAACTTTAGGGGTTATTTAACGTAAAAAATCAATAAAATTGAAGACATTGTGTACGCTTTAATTTATGTTTAATTTGAAATGTATGATATCTGAAAATGTAGCTATCCAGACTTACTCGTGGATGAACACCTCTCCCTCTCTGTCACGGATGACATGGTTGAAGATGTAATTCGGTGACAGGTGTTTTTATATAACAGCCTTCTATTTTCTCTTTTCAACTGCCTCTGCATATTTGCAATCAAACGGCAGAATTTTCTACATCTTTTTAGCTATCACACTGCTTCCACCGGGCATTCCACTGATTTCAAAACTCGGTCCTCCAGAAAGTGGAACGCAACACTTTTGCAGTTCTTTGTGATATCTTTAAAAAAAGCAGTGTTAGAAAGGATTACCTAGACATACTGACCAACTCATGTTGTGGACAGAAGCGTGCTACATGACAGACCTATTCCACCTCATCTCTAGGCATGTCCAGTCCATCCATTATCTCAGTCAATCATGGCTAGTGGACTGTTTTCTGTCTTTTTCTGTGGCTTAACCAACTAAGCTCGTAAATTAACTATTTTTATTGCATTTACAGATGACATACACGTTTTAAGGCACATGAAAGTTCACATATTCCATAAGGCATTTCTCCCAAAAATGCATTTTGATAAAAAATGCATTAAAATGCCTCTCCTGTGAAGTAGTGACACGTGACATATGGCCAGTTTCCTGAAACAAGTCGCACATAAGAGCTTGAGTGAGTTGTCAGTCTGTGTGTTTGAGTTGGTGTATTCAGGAGCGATGTTGGTGCTGGAATAAAGCAGTTGAGCACCACTGTTTATAGTAACGAAAGAAAAGCCTACATATACGATCTTTATTTTGGGCCCAGCATCATAAGAGAAATTTGTGATGTGCCTATTATCGCCTACTGATTCTTGAGTTATCTGGAAAGCTGACTAACTATTGAGTGCACCAGGCCCACTATGGCTGAAGAAAGTGGATCACATATCAGCCTTTCCATTCAGACAGAGCCTCCTTTGATAAGGACCTGTTAGGCTGGGTGTTTGTGTTGTGTTGCTATAGTAAAATGACTTGGTGGAAGAGGACAAGTTGAAGGACGGGTTGTGTAAATGCATTGTGAAAATAGCATGTGTTTCTGGTGTAAGAGGGGACCTGTTGCTATAGTAAAGTTACTGCAATGACTGAGCCTACAATGACTTGTGTGTAAAGGCACAGGGAAAATAACATGTCTGGGCTTGTCCTGTCTGGTTGTCGTGAGATGCTATATGCATAAAATAGCTACCATGTATGTGGCAAGCAATTTATAGCTACAAGGCTATCAATGTGATTTTTGCATAATTTCCAGTCCCACATATAATGAAAAAATATATTTTCTTTCATTACTTTCTGCTAACCCTCACCTAATTGGAGTAAACTAATGGACAACAATTCCAGCTTATTCATACTATATACATCTTACGGACACAGTACATTTTTACATCTCTCATTTTACATCTCTTATTTATATATATCTCACCCTTCAGCTACCCTCAACCCCTCCCATCGATCTCTAAATAACATCCCGTCTTGACTTCTTCTACTTGCCAAATATCTTTCAACTGTGATACTGTATGATGCTTTAACTAAAGCTATTCTCAGAGTTTCCACAGATTCTAAATAATAGATGAACTCCTTTACTAAAAGCACCCAGCAGTGTGATTGTTCAGCCATTCCTTAACCTGCGACCTGAAACAGGCTACATATGGGCAGAACCAAAACAAGTGAAATAATGATTGTTTCTTCACAGCCAAATCTGCAGAGTCAGGATGGTTGTAACCCCCATATACATAACATTCTATTGGTTGCAAGAATTTAGTATAATTAAAATGGAAAAAGTCAGTTTTGAATCCAGCGTTGTTTTGTGTGTTAGTTCATAAACCCTGTGCCATGGAATCTGCACATCAGAAATCTCTTCCCAACTATTTAGCAACCTGTACGGCACAGCTGTCAACTTCTTGGTCCTTAAATGGAACTGGTATACATTCCTATTTATATATATATTTTCAATTTTGGTCTTTAATGCAGGGCCGACCGACAGCTTCCACTAGCCTTCATTTTTGCAGTAATGCTGCAATCAGCTGGTTATAATTGTGGATAGAGCAGACATTCCATATATTGTTGGTAGATGCATTGGTCACAACTCACCCAGTCCCATGTATGATATAATTAACAAAGACTATATATATATATTTTTTTTTATCAATTAGTATATTTGCAGTAATACTTTTCTAGTGGATTAAACTGAAATTGCAACCAGCTTTCTATGGCTTGTTTTAAAAATAGTGATGTTTTAGAGATTTCATTTTCAAATAACCAAAAGTGAGGGGTTGCGTTTTGAAGAAATGGAAAATGAGGGTGAGCCATTCTTACTAGGGTGAGCCATTCTTACTAGGGTGAGCCATTCTTACCAGGGTGAGCCATTCTTACCAGGGTGAGCCATTCTTACCAGGGTGAGCCATTCTTACCAGGGTGAGCCATTCTTACCAGGGTGAGCCATTCTTACCAGGGTGAGCCATTCTTACTAGGGTGAGCCATTCTTACTAATCTGCTGGAGAACCCGTTTGGATTTAGGTTACATTTACATTACATTTAAGTCATTTAGCAGACGCTCTTATCCAGAGCGACTTACAAATTGGTGCGTTCACCTTAAGACATCCAGTGGAACAGCCACTTTACAATAGTGCATCTAAATCTTTTAAGGGGGGGGTGAGAAGGATTACTTTATCCTATCCTAGGTATTCCTGAAAGAGGTGGGGTTTCAGGTGTCTCCGGAAGGTGGTGATTGACTCCGCTGTCCTGGCGTCGTGAGGGAGTTTGTTCCACCATTGGGGGGCCAGAGCAGCGAACAGTTTTGACTGGGCTGCGCGGGAACTGTACTTCCCCAGTGGTAGGGAGGCGAGCAGGCCAGAGGTGGATGAACGCAGTGCCCTTGTTTGGGTGTAGGGCCTGATCAGAGCCTGGAGGTACTGAGGTGCCGTTCCCCTCACAGCTCCGTAGGCAAGCACCATGGTCTTGTAGCGGATGCGAGCTTCAACTGGAAGCCAGTGGAGAGAGCGGAGGAGCGGGGTGACGTGGTGAGGTTGAACTTTTGTATGACTGAAGCCTTTAGTGAGGTTCGATTCTTTCATATTCAATAACTGTAGCCCTCCGAATTCATATGAATTATATAAATATGCCTGTTTTTAATTTTGTCTGACTTGCCGTTCCAAATAAAGTGGAACATTGTTTTGCTAATAACATTGTTTTTAACAAGTTGGCCGGTGTTGGCACGCCATCAGTCAATAGGTCAACTTGGATGTGACTAAAGAATTCATCAGGGTGATTTTTCCACAAATGGACAAGTTTTTACCTTTCCATGGTAGCAAGATCTTACCTATTTTTCTAACTTTCTATTAAAATGTATTGTATTGAGCATTTATTTATTTTGGGATATGAATACCGAGTATGTCCACTTACCCATCAGACCATTTTATTTGTAAACTACACTGTAATGTAACATTTGTATTATTTAGTAATCCAACATGTAATATGGTACGCTTCTCATAGTTCGGTTTGTAATCCAAAGTGGTTTGAGAAAGGATGTAGATCCTCTGAGGCTGTGCAGGGATCAATATTGTGGATTTAAAAGAAAACGTCATCAGCGTACAATGTCACATTTGTTTTTAGGCCCAGGATTTCTAGCCCCTTGATATTAATGTTGGATCTAATTTTAATAGTTATCAAATAGATATGCCGGTAGTGGACAACCTTGTTTACTCCTCATGACAGTTTTTAACACTTTCTGAGAAGTAGCCATTATTTACACCTGTGGTTACGATACATAAGCAACTATTCATCTGATTTGCCATTAACTGTACTGTGCTTCTATCTGACACACAAAAGGCCCCCACTTGTCTGAGAGTTTAAAATACTCTTTTAGCAATTGAAACTTCCCTCTGTGGGCTAATATGAATGCAGAATTATGAAGACTTATAGATGTGGGTCAAAGATATACCTAGAGCCACACAGGACTGGAGTTCTAGCCCTTTAGTCCTTATTGGTCAGAGCCAATACACAGTCATCTTTTCTGTTAGATGCACAGTTTAGCACAGTCTTGTGGGTCTTTCAAAGGTTTGAACAGCACCATGCAAATGAAAGACATTACATTGTAAATGGCCTTTTTATGTGTGTTTTTTAAAATTATTTATGGATTCTTCCTTTAGCGATTAGATCGATGACTAGCCTGCAAGATAGTCTGAAAGGAATGTCTCCTTTTAGATGTACCTAGGGACTGCACAGCTCCAGCTATATATGTAATCTGATGCATTCATTACTGAAGCTGTCTGCGCTGAGCTATGGTGACCCCTGGTGGAAATATGGGGTTATGTCAAAACGTGATAAGATTAAATTGGCTACATTACATGAGACAGAGGTTCATCTGTTAACATGTTACTGTTCCTTTCTCTCTCTTTCCCCGTGTTTATTTTCTCTTTCTTTTGTCTCTGTCTTACTCTCCCTCTCTTTTCCTCTCCCTCTTTCCACTTCCTTTCCTCCTCCTCCTCCTCTGTTCTCCTCAGCAGATAGCCAAGCTCCGGCAGCAGCTGCGTGGCGGTAGTAAGCAGCAGCAGGGAGGTCGTCAGTCTCAGTGTCAAAGAGACAAAGACGGCTCATCTCCTTTACAGGGACCTATCAACACCATCATCAACACCACATCCGACCAAGCACAGGTAAGGCACAATACTGCCATCCAGACGTGGGTTTATATTTATTTATATGTGTCATGCTTTAGGGGAATGCGTGATTTAGCTCGCTGAACGGAATGGAATCAAGGCAATCGACCCAAAAGTGCAAACCTAACACGCCAGGGAAGGTTAATCACCAGAACTCTGCTTATATGTGTAATATTGAGGTTTTGTTTTTGAATGTCTGCGATTTGTGTCCCTGGTCCCTGCAGTGGTCCTGCATGTCTAAGTCGTCCCCGATGTCCAACATGACGGTGCCCAAGTCCTCCATCACCAGAGTACCCAGCAGCATGGAGGGAATCAACCACGAGCTGGAGAAGGTCTTCATCAGAGACAACAACGGAGAGAAGGAGGAGCTCAAGGTGAGGGATGGACTGTTAGATGCATCCAATCACATATTTACAATATGCACTCTCACACAATACTAAATCAAATCAAATTTATTTATATAGCCCTTCGTACATCAGCTGATATCTCAAAGTGCTGTACAGAAACCCAGCCTAAAACCCCAAACAGCAAGCAATGCAGGTGTAGAAGCACGGTGGCTAGGAAAAACTCCCTAGAAAGGCCAAAACCTAGGAAGAAACCTAGAGAGGAACCAGGCTATGTGGGGTGGCCAGTCCTCTTCTGGCTGTGCCGGGTGGAGATTATAACAGAACATGGCCAAGATGTTCAAATGTTCATAAATGACCAGCATGGTCGAATAATAATAAGGCAGAACAGTTGAAACTGGAGCAGTAGCGGTGGCCACTCGCAGTCAAGCATGACATCAGTCATGGGCTGCATGTGTCAATGTGTAGTTCATATATCGTCTATAAGCAGAATGACTATCTTTACTCAATTAGCCACAAAATCCCTACTTTGAAAGTGACTGTTTTCTTGAAACTGTGCCGTACCATTTTCTCTACATTTAGAGTTTGCAAGAAAGGCATTTCACTGTACTTGTGCACGTGACATTACAACTTGAAACTTGAAACTCGTGTGTCTGGAGGGAGCTGAGAAGACATGCACACAACCACTCATGCGCCTGCTGTGTCACTGGAAATCCTATTACTTGCGGTACTGAATGACGAGACAACTCTTTTCCCCCTCACTCCTCGCCCTCCCCCAGGTGTTGGAGGTACCAGACGGGCGGCGAGCCCCCTTCCCCCCCCAGCAGCGCAGCAGCAGTACCCGTAGTGTGGACACACAGAACCCCTCTGCCCCCGGCCGCTCCAGCAGTAGTTCCAGCCTATCCCCCTGTCCCTCTCCTGCCTGCCCCCCGGGATCCGGCTCACACGGGGGCAGCCCTTACTCCACCGACGATCTGCTCTACGACAGGGATAAAGGTAGGACTGTCAGGGTGCTCTCTCAGACCTGGGGCAAGGCCTCCATTGGACATCCTACCGTTGTGCAAGGCTCTGAACTCCCAACGTGGACTGTGTGTCTTGTCCGGGGACTGTAGAGTAATCTTCTTTTCTGTCCTTTTCTGACCATTGTCTCGGTCTACAGACAGTGGCAGTAGCTCTCCCCTGCCAAAGTTTGCCTCGTCTCCTAAACCCAACAACAGCTATATGTTCAAGAGAGAACCCCCAGAGGGCTGTGAGAAGATCAAGGTGTTTGAGGAAATGAGGTAAGCACCACAAGAGACCAGGGATCTTTTAGGATCTCTTTTATCACACCAAAGTGGTTGATACTGAAGGTCAGTGATGTATATATATACATGTCATGAAAGGAGTTTATACGCCGTCTCTTACTTTTCTCTTGTCTGTCCAGCTCCAGGCAGTCAGCGTCCGTCCCGCTCTTCTCCTGCCCCGACAAGAACAAGGTCAACTTCATCTCCACCGGCTCCGCCTTCTGCCCTGTCAGACTGACCCCCGGCGCCCTGCACCTCTCTGTGACCTCTCACCCCGACGACGACCCCGAGGCCGGCCCCAGCTCAATGATATCAGCATTCTGCCGCGTCCTCCCCACTCAGGTCCACACCTCCACCAGCACAGACGACGCTCCCACCCCCGAGGAGGCTGCCACTCCAACGCCCACCTCGCCACAAGAGACTGACCCCCAGACAGACTGCCTGGCCATCAGCTAGACATGGGCAGAGCTGGCCTCTGACACGTGGTTCTGGTTCTTCTTCTTCTGAATAATATGATTATTACGCCCCCAGTATCATCAGCATCACTGAAGTCCTGTCTCTTTTGCTAAAGGACCTCCTCTTCTCTCAGTCTCTGCTGAACTCTAAACACTCTGCATGGCGTAGCATTAGCAACATGTCCCAGGCGGCAACAACAACAACAAACGGAGAAAACAAAGACAAGTCTACCACATGTTCCTAGCGTATTCCTAAGGCACTGTTCCTGTCAGGGATAGACATGATGATCTTTAACAGCATGTAAAACCTAGAGATGCTGGATGATGTCATTGGGTGGATAGGAAGAAAATTACATTTACATTTAAGTCATTTAGCAGACGCTCTTATCCAGAGCGACTTACAAATTGGTGCATTCACCTTATGACAAAATGAGACACTTTGGATGGGGGGGCATGCATTTTAAACCAGTAGTGTGTTTAAGATTAAAGACATGCTCCTGTACTTTGGAGACTAAGAAAGTCATTTTTTTGAACTGGTTGTGTCAATGTGTGGTTCATACATATTCATAGTCTATAATCAGAATTACTGTCTAAACTCAATTAGCCTTGAAATCCCTAGTTTGAAAGCGACTCTTTTCTTGAAGCTTTGCAGCTACATTTTCTCTTATTTCCCCCCACTTGGGCCAGCCCCATAGCGATTAGAGTTCTAGCCAATGAGCTTCAGCACCTCACATTTCAACCACGTTATCCAATGAGGTTGAAAGGTGGGCATAACTGCTGACTGAGTGACGCACACCGAGAGTGAGTGAGTGACGCACACCGAGAGTGAGTGAGTGACGCACACCGAGAGAGTGTGTGTGTGTGTGTGACACCTCCAATTTGTCTGCACTAAACACACACACACCTATTGTACTAGAATGTACTTGTTCAATGAATAGGAATATTTATACACTGCTCAAAAAAATAAAGGGAACACTAAAATAACACATCCTAGATCTGAATGAATGAAATATTCTTATTAAATACTTTTTTCTTTACATAGTTGAATGTACTGACAACAAAATCACAAAAATGATCAATAGAAATCAAATGTATCAACCCATGGAGGTCTAGATTTGGAGTCACACTCAAAATTAAAGTGGAAAACAACACTACAGGCTGATCCAACTTTGATGTAATGTCCTTAAAACAAGTCAAAATGAGGCTCAGTAGTGTGTGTGGCCTCCACGTGCCTGTATGACCACCCTACAACGCCTGGGAATTCTCCTGATGAGGTGGCGGATGGTCTCCTGAGGGATTTCCTCCCAGACCTGGACTAAAGCATCCGCCAACTCCTGTGGTGCAACGTGGCGTTGGTGGATGGAGCGAGACATTGGATTCAGGTCTGGGGAATGGGCGGGCCAGTCCATAGCATCAATGCCTTCCTCTTGCAGGAACTGCTGACACACTCCAGCCACATGAGGTCTAGCATTGTCTTGCATTAGGAGGAACCCAGGGTCAACCGCACCAGCATATGGTCTCACAAAGGGTCTGAGGATCTCATCTCGGTACCTAATGGCAGTCAGGCTATCTCTGGCGAGCACATGGAGGGCTGTGCGGCCCCCCAAAGAAATGCCACCCCACACCATGACTGACCCACCTCCAAACCGGTCATGCTGGAGGATGTTGCAGGCAGCAGAACGTTCTCCACGGCGTCTCCAGACTCTGTCACATCTGTCATGTGCTCAGTGTGAACCTGCTTTCATCTGTAAAGAGCACAGGGTGCCAGTGGCGAATTTGCCAATCTTGGTGTTCTCTGGCAAATGCCAAACGTCCTGCACGGTGTTGGGCTGTAAGCACAACCCCCACCTGTGGACGTCGGGCCCTCATACCACCCTCATGGAGTCGGTTTCTGACCGTTTGAGCAGACACATGCACATTTGTGGCCTGCTGGAGGTCATTTTGCAGGGCTCTGGCAGTGCTCCCCCTGCTCCTCCTTGCACAAATGCGGAGGTAGCGGTCCTGCAGCTGGGTTGTTGCCCTCCTACGGCCTCCTCCACATCTCCTGATGTACTGGCCTGTCTTCTGGTAGCGCCTCCATGCTCTGGACACTACGCTGACAGACACAGTAAACCTTGCCACAGCTCGCATTGATGTGCCCTCCTGGATGAGCTGCACTACCTGAGCCACTTCTATGGGTTGTAGGCTCCGTCTCATGCTACCACTAGAGTGAAAGCACCGCCAGCATTCAAAAGTGACCAAAACATCAGCCAGGAAGCATAGGAACTGAGAAGTGGTCTGTGGTCACCACCTGCAGAACCCCTCCTTTATTGGGGGTGTCTTGCTAATTGCCTATAATTTCCACCTGTTGTCTAATCCATTTGCACAACAGCATGTGAAATGTATTGTCAATCAGTGTTGCTTCCTAAGTGGACAGTTTGATTTCACAGAAGTGTGATTGACTTGGACTTATATTGTGTTGTTTAAGTGTTCCCTTTATTTTTTTTGAGCAGTGTGTATATATATATATATATATATAACAGAAAAAATGTTAGCCGTTATCCTGTTTATCTCACTCTTAACAACTTATTAGTTTGTAGTTACTGTATTTCTGACTGCTATTCCTTTTGCAACATGAAATCACTATCAGGTGGCATGTGGAACATTCAGGGCCTAAACTCAAAATATCCAAACACAATATTACACATTATATAGCTTATGGAAAGAAAAAATCCACGCTTGTTTCAATTGAAAATTGTCTGCTGTGTTTTGTTATGTAGAGTATCAGAGAAATTCAGGTCCTTTGAAACATGCAACGCAAAACCAGAAAAGAATCATCAGAAAGGGGGGAAAAAGACATGGACATAAAGAAAGTGTCCATTGCGTCTGTCCTTCAGGTATATATCACAAACGGAGTCTAAACTCAGGTCATTTGGAATGTATGCCCATATTCCATGACACAGATTGGCTCTGACTGCATTTCCTCCTTGAAACCGAACAGATCACTCTATTTCCTTTGCTTTTTCTCATTCCAGATTCCATTCCAGAAATTCAGCACATTTTATTCCCCCTAGACATTCCGTGGCATTATGATGTGCTGTCCCAAGACTTGACCTGTTCTTGGCTGACAGCAGAGGGCAGAGGTTAAAGGTTGACTGTTGTTAGGTGTCTCGGTTGCAATAATGAGTGACTAGCAACAAACCAGGCCCACTGTGAGAGATAACGGCTGTGCTTGTTGAGACGAGTTCTGACATGTTTGAGGGAAGTCTATAACGGCTATGACTGTCAACGCCTGACGATCCTGTGTGGTCGTCGGGTCCTCTGCTGCCGTCGTGCTGTGGTCAAGGTCAGGTAGCAACTTCAGGTCAGTCTGTGTTGACTGGTCCTAGTCAAGTCCTGGCCTGCAGTAACATCACATATAAGAAGACCATGAAGCGAGAAGCAGCATATGATTGGTTACATTCCGGTGATATCCAGTCTGATGTGTTTACATATTACATAGACAACATAACTATGCTTGACTATTGATTCATAAGACATTCCATTAGATTTGAGCTGGTTTTCGGGGTCAAGAAGGCTCATCAAGTCATGTCCAAACGTTCATCTTTATGCCCTCAGGTTTGAATAGAGAGGAGCTAGTTGGTTTATTTCATCTGCAGAATTGGTCGATGTTTCGTGTTTGGATTTCAAAGAAAATGGGTAAACTGTCCTTTCCAGTCCATGTCTTTCTGAACTGAAATGCTTTACAATGTCATGTAATTATTGGCATCATCCTCATCAATGTAGAGCCAGATTCACACTATAGGGCTGACCCGTCTTGTGCTGGCTAGGATATTTTATTTTCCAGTAACTATGATTGATGCGTAACCAGGCCAGCGCAGCTCTGCCCAGTTTGGCTCAGTAGTGTGAAAAGCCTAACAGTGTGTTGAGAACCAGCACTGAGTATCATGTCATCAGAGCACATAGCTTTTGGCTAGCAGGTCATCAGTGTTCATCAGCTCATCCAATCAGCTTGCTCCTTATTGGACCTGTGGGGTCAAAGGTCATACACAAACACAATAAAAGGATTGGTGATGCTGATGTGACTGTCCACTGTGTGTTATTCTGACTATCATTGATTATAGAAGGAGGAGAGGGTGTAAGGCACAGGAGGCTGCTGAGGGGAGGACGGCTCATAATAACGGAGCAAATGGAATGGTGTCAAACACTTGAAAACAATGTGTTTGATGTATTTGATACCGTTCCACCAATTCTCCTCCAGCCATTACCACGAGCCTGTCCTCCCCAATTAAGGTGCCACCAACCTCCTGTGGTGTAAGTCGCTCTGGATAAGAGCGTCTGCTAAATGACTTAAATGTAAATGTAAATGGGACAATGACTGTTTTTGACCTGCCAGTGAAAGGAAACAAGACAAAAGAAAATGTCATTACAACAACAATACCCCAGCAGTATAAAGATGAATACAAAACATGTTCCTGTGTACCGCAACCAACCACACGACAAAACTTTGAACGTGATCCTCTCCTCTCTCACCTCCGTGTTAGGTAGAAACCAATGTTGCAAGATTAGTCCATAGGTAACATCTAGAAAAAAGGCTCTTAAGAAACCTTTATGGCATTTGGGTTTCCTCTGTTTTGCTCACGATTCCCTTGGTGTGTGCTCAAGACGTTATTGGAGAGTGTTGTTAGGTGATGAGCTCACCAAGTGTACAGTACTTTTACGTCTACTGTTAGTCTGCCCACTGTTCTCAGTTGTCTTGACCTGAGGATGCGATGCCACACCTATTGTTGTGTAACGGACGGCCGTTCGTGGCTGATGATCATGTAGTATTTTTGATCAATATAGAGATCTCGTGTCTTAAATAATAAGTTATTAGCAGAACCAAAGCACTTCCTCTGGAGTCGTGTGGGCACAGCATTTTTTTCTGAGGTCCACTTACACCGTTTATTTCACATTTTTTACAAGTATATCATACCTTTTGTAAATGCACACACTGACACCTTTATTTATTTTCACAGCAAGGTAGGTTAAGACTTGTGTGTACATATTATCTAGCCATCTTCAAGGGGTCACTATGAAAAAGCAGAGTTTTCTCTAGTGATAGAAAGGGGCCACTATAGAAGAGACTGCACTTGATCTCAAACACATTAGTCTCAATAAACCATTACAGTACTGTACACCACCCCTGGCACCTGCACCCCAGCAAATACCTTTCTGACACCGATGGTGAGTGTCTGGAAATGAAACAGCACTCTAATTGTTTTAATGCTTTGAATTAATACAACGTTTAAGCCTATAAAGTGACACCTCACCCCAAGTGCTCGCCTTAAAACTGTGGTAATGAATCTTTTCCACCTTTAATGATGTTTTAACGAGACTTCTGCCGGCTTCAAACATGACTGTGGAAGTTGGTGTGTGTGTGGTAGGTCTTTATATCGTAAACTACAATGAGAATCAAAATTCCGGCAACGATGACATGACCGCCGCCTGCTTTCTCGAAAGAGAGCGGCCTTCCTTAGCCAACCCTAAGCTTTGCTATGTAAGACTCCGACGTAAAACGGATGTAAGATGTAAATCTTGAACATTCAGCCTTTCTCTCGCTCTCTGTCAGAGCTGTTGATACACCCTTCTCTACGACAGCAGTAAAGTGGGAATTTACTTCAAACAATCTCCTGTATGCTTCAGGGTAGATTCTGGAATCTCAATAAAGACTGCATCAATGGTGTAACATTTTCCTGACTGAGGATTGATTGATTGATGAATTGATTGATAGAGGGTGAGGAAGAGGGCGCATGTGAATGGCTGAAGGGTTGATGTAAAAAAAAAAAAAAAAAAAAAAGTGGGGAGGACAAATATCGGTAGAGGTGATCTACACCTTTTGAGAGGTACCGAGGTCAAAGGGTGTGAATGTATCTTATGTGTCTGACGTAAAAGAAAAGAAAAAGTCACCTGCCTTGAATTTGCCAAGAGTCTCTATGGTGAAAAGTACAACCTTGACAAGATAAATGTTGCCCCACAGCCGTTAGTTAGTGGATGACCATGACTTAGCTGTCATAGCGAGGGGAAAGGAAGGAAGGTTACTGTCTCTCTCTTCTCCTCCTGGGAACACAGCACCAATAAGTACACCCCCATCCGGGCGTCTCCCCTACCTCTACTCTAACCCCACCCTTTGAGAAACATGCATAAGATAGCTCTTTCATAGCTGTGGCCTTGAGGAGTATATGAGTGTTTATACTGTGACTGAGCAGCAGGGTACAGGGTGCCATGCAATTCAGTACAGGCTACAGAAAAGCACTGTTACGTGGACTGTATTTACAAGCCTCAATCAAACACATTACGGAAGCTGAAACATGCAGAATGGTGGGTGACAGTGGGTCACGGCTCGGTTATATTTGGATATATCCAAAAACCCTGTCGATTTAGTCTGAAGTATTTAAATGAAGACACTCAGGAATGAAGTCTTATATCCTTAAATAAAGGTGAAAAAAAATATTGTTACATTAAATATTGTGTATATATGTATATATTTACCAGCTGACCTCACATTACAGAAAGGGACATTAAATGTGAATTTTAACGTGGAACTTGAGACGTGTCCATTTAGAAGTCACCATTTGAATATCCATTTGTTGCAGAATAGTAATTTGGTCCTTTGAGTACGGATGCTGGCTTCAGGCTTTGCATCTGGCACCGTATACAGTGCATTCAGACAGTATTCAGACCCCTTGACTTTTTCCACATTTTGGTATATTACAGCCTTATTCGAAAATGGATTAAATCATTTTTTCACTATACACACACAATACCCCATAAAGACAAAGCAAAAATAGGTTTTTATAAAAAAAAGATATATATATATGTCACATAAGTATTCAGACCCTTTACTCAGTACTTTGTTGAAGCACCTTTGGCAGGGATTACAGTATTGAGTCTTCTTGGGTATGACGCTACAAGCTTGGCACACCTATATTTGGGGAGTTCATTCCATTCTTCTCTGCAGATCCTCTCAAGCTCTGTCAGGTTGGATGGGGAGCGTCGCTGCACAGATATTTTCAGGTCTCTCCAGAGATGTTAGATCGGGTTTGGGCTCTGGCTGGGCCACTCAAGGACATTCAGAGACTTGTCCTGAAGCCACTGCTGTGTTGTCTTGGCTGTCTGCTTAGGGTCGTTGTCCTATTGGAAGATGAACCTTCTCCCATGTCTGAGGTCCTGAGCACTCTGGAGCATGTTTTCATCAAGGTTCTCTCAGTACTTTGCACCGTTTATCCCTCAATGACTAGTCTCCCAGTCCCTGCCACTGAAAAATATCCCAACAGCATGATACTGCCAACACCATGCTTCACCGTAGGGACGGTGCCAGGTTCCTTCAGATGTGATGCTTGGCATTCAGGTCAAATAGTTCAATCTTGGTTTCATCAGACCAGAGAATCTTGTTTCTCATGGTCTGAATCCTTTAGGTGTCTTTTGGCAAACTCCAAGCGGGCTGTCATGTGCCTTCTACTGAGGAGTGGCTTCCGTCTGGCCACTCTAACATAAAGGCCTGATTGGTGGAGTTCTGCAGAGATGGTTGTCCTTCTGGTAGGTTCTCCCATCTCCACAGAGGAACTCTGGAGCTCTTTCAGAGTGACAAAGGCCCTTCTCCCCTGCCTACTCAGTTTGGCTGGGCGGCCAGTTCTAGGAAGAGTCTTGGTGGTTCCAAACTTCTTCCATTTAAGAAGGATGGAGCCCACTGTGTTCTTGAGGACCTTCAATGCTGCAGAAATGTTTTGGTACACTTCACCAGATTTGTGCCTCGACACAATGCTGTCTCAGAGCTCTACAGACTATTCCTTCAGTCTCATGGCTTGGTTTATGCTCTGACATGCACTGTCAATTGTGAGACCTTACATAGACAGGTGTGTGCCTTTCCAAATCATGTCCAATTGAATTTACCACAGGTGGACTCTAATCAAGTTGTAGAAACATCTCAAGGATGATCAATGGAAACATGGTCTCATAGCAAAGGATCTGAATACTTATGTCAATAAGGTATTTCAGTTTTTTATTTGTAGAACATTTGTAGAAGATTTTCTAAAAACCTGTTTTTGCTTTGTCATTATGGGGTATTGATGGAAAAGTGATTATTTAATCTATTTTAGAACAAGGCTGTAACGTAACAAATTGTGGGAAAAGTCAAGGGGCTTGAATTGTCCGAATGCGGTGTACCTTTTAGGTCTATCATAACTACACGTTGAAAGGTTTAGACACACAATTCAAGCAACGCATTGAAGGGAAAGTTATGTAGGCCTTACAATTTCCAACATTTGGAATTAGAATTTGTGTTTTAAAATCAATGAAAGGGATTTTGGATTACATAAAAATAAAAAAAATAACATGAATAATTCAAAAGGAAGGTTTGTACTATTTGTATCCATTAGGTGGCAATGTAGCACCAAAAAAAGAGTCAACTAAAGCAATTTGTTGTTCAGAACTGGATCCTATGAGATTTAAGTGATTTTAAAATGTAGAAGAAGGTTTATTTAAAATGCCTCTGAAAATGTAATGCAGTCAAAACACGTAGTGGAATGGAACAAATATCATGTTCCTTTTAAGCAGGCAATTTACATTATGGCAACACATCCTGCTCTGTCTGCTAATATTCAATGTAATGCATGTCATCTAGGCATTAAAACATAGCATACGATCACAACGTAGGAATGCCATTCATGATGATATGAATGATTTCTCAGAGTTCTTACTTTTGATTGAACACACAGCAAGCAGCCTTTTTTTTAAACAGAGAACTCAATTTGGCCCTGTTTCAATTCTGGCTAATCGGCTTTCAGACAAACTCCATTCTCTGAGCTAATCTCCACCTCCCACCAGCCTTACTGGGAAACATGGAACAAAGGTAAGACTCTTTCTTTTCAAATCAAATTATGGAGCCAAAAGCCTCTTGTAATCCTCTGTTTTCTGTCTGTCTTAGTAGTGTTGTTGTTTCCATATTATTCAAAGCCAATATTTCATGCATAATAATACTAATCTGTCATTCTAATATAGAACCAATGGAACAAAGATAATACAGTGAGGTTCTGTCAAATCAGTGACTACCAATATTAGTCATACAGTAAAAGATAGGTCTATGTAGCATTATCAATTGATGTACTCAATGTACTTGCATTACAACAACACACAAATGCTACGGACAGAGATTCAAGTGGCAACAACACCCTCCTG
Source organism: Oncorhynchus nerka (assembly GCF_034236695.1). Classification (NCBI taxonomy): domain Eukaryota; kingdom Metazoa; phylum Chordata; class Actinopteri; order Salmoniformes; family Salmonidae; genus Oncorhynchus; species Oncorhynchus nerka. The sequence continues at coordinate 73,656,824 of NC_088399.1, forward strand.
ACTTTCATTTACTGAACTGTAACAACTTTACTTAAAGACTGCAGGTAACATGCATTATGATGCTGTTTTAATGCATCAAAAAGCCTTATACATGGTTATAACAAATGATAAAGCATTATACCTGCACAAGGTGTTTTAAACTAAACTTGACAGAGATGAGTACCGGCAGACAGGTTAGTTTCTTCTTCACACTCGGAGCAATCAGCTCCCCAATTACTGGCTAGTTAGTGAGAGCTGGCCCCAATCAGAGCCCTCTTCACCCAACCAATCAGCACTCAGGACACATAGTCCAGGCTCAGAGGTTAAACCCACACTTCCTGACTTTAGTGTCTATTCTCACACTGAGATAGTCCAGTAGATAAGCTCAAACATGGATCACTTTGGTTTAGAAGCGTGGAAAAATGTGCCCATTTTCATGCTTTTATACCAAAGTGGAAAATGTGGTCTTTTTTTGGAGTTTATCTACTGGATTTACTGAAATACTGAATTACCAACAAAGTACTTATGTTAGTATGCTGTGCTTTAGTAACGTGGATATGTTTTACTTGTTTGTAAGGTGCTATTTCAGAGACAAGATAAAGACAGAATGCTAATACATGTTCACATTGGTATAAACATAAATTGTCAGTAAACACAGTTACACCAATATTTTCTGTAGATTTAATTGTATTGCTTCAAGGCTTGAATATCCCCCCCATCAGAGCCCACTGCATAGACAGCTTTATCAATGCTATGAAACCTATCAAATATCAATTGCCACATCAGTCAAAATGTATTTTATGAATCAGGAAAAACTCAGATATAAGTCAGTCCATGCTCCAAGGGGACAGTAGCCATGGCAGTGGATGGACAGGGGATGAACAGGACTGACAGTCTCAGCTTTATTGTGTGTGTGTGTGTGTCTGTCTCTGTCTGGTGGGCCCATTGTGTTCAATTGGACAGTCCGGCAGGCAGCAGGCAGATCCTGTGGATGTCAGAGCCTTCCTCCCATCCTTCTTGCCTTGTATGCACATCAGCCTCCCCTTCTCCCTGTGAGCCCATCCCATTGTTCTCTCTCCCTTTCAGACAGACCCTTGAATGCTACAATGATCAAACAAAATAATCAACTGGTCTTTTGTTTTTGCAGCTGTTACAGTAGGAGGTAATAAACGTATGGTAATGAAGCCTTATCCCATTCAGTTCAGACGTTCATGGTGCAGAGACACGTGATTTGTCTGCCTGTCTGTACAAAAGTAAGCCTTCCTCTCTCTGGCCTGCGATCAGGAGGAGGTTTGAAGCCAGCTGTCTACCATCCAGCTCATTCTAATACTCGAGTGCTTTCTTCTATCTCACCACTTCACCTAAAGGCTGTGTGACTATGAGGATTCTATGACATTGGTTGCTCTCTAACGTTGCAGAGACGCTGTGGAAACGTTGTATGAATGTTGGGGGCTTGTCAGCTGGCAGGAAGGAGGGGCAGGGGGATACTGCCCATGCCATGGCATCCGCTGTGCCTTTCGTTTTGTTCCAGGCCAAATCATCCACTGAAAGGCTCTGATGGCTCTCATTGTGTGGCTGAGAGAGAGGAAGCTGGCCAATGTAACGACAGCCTTTTCCCAGTCACATGATCGACTGGCCAATAGGACATGCTGATACTGAAAGACAGGTGTCAAACTGTATGATGGATAAGAATCCAGGTACCTTTTTCACCTGTCTGCCATATGTGTCTGTCTACTGTCATCCAGTCTAAGTACAGATGAAAAGGATGTAATGAAATGATGACTGGGATAGATGACACATAGGCGGAATTCACTAAACTGCAGATAGTGGTTTGATAGTGTTTTCAGATCCTGCATTTTGGTGTCTCACCTACTCAAAATGTCCACAGGAGACATTTTTATTAAGTCAGAATAACGCCCTGTGAGAGTGAAAATCCAGGGTGTAAATTGCTGTATTAGCCAACCTATGGTGGTGGTGTGTGTGTGTGAGGTGTGTTTGTGTGAGAGAGAGGTGTCTATGAGAGAGAGGAGGGGGTGATGATCCTGAAAAAAGCATTATTTAAATGGAGCGCTCCACTAGGGAGATTACACCGACGGGTGTGTGTAGGACACGCTCATCTCATGGAGAGAGAAACCAGAGGCATGGAAGATAGAGAGAGAGAGAGAGACAGAGAGAGGGGGAGAGAGAGAGAGACCAGAGGAATGGAAGATAAAGATGAGAATACTGAGAGAAATTACCAGCTAGCGTACCTTTAACCTAGCGCTATCGCCACACCGCAGAGCTGGAGGTGAGAGATAGAACAGAATGGTAGTAAAAAAACAAACGCAGGGTAAAGAAGAACGACCCTTCAGAATATTATACACAGAGAGCAGGGCTAAGCATCGGTATCTGTCGGCAACACCAGGGCAACCACTCTCACCTTAAATGGGTGTTTTTCTTCACTGTCAGCTTCTGTGGAGCTTGGTGTGGGTAAGGAAGTGTATTGGTGGATGGGAGGAGCAACCCTGGCCTGTATTACATCCTCATCAGAGGGATACCACTTAGGGTAGGTTACAGCTCTCTGTAGGTAACAACACAATGTAATATACAGTGCCTGAAAGTATTCAGACCCCTGGACTTTTTTCACATTTTGTTACTTTACAGCCTTATTCTAAAATTGATTAAATGTTTTTTTCCCCCTTATCAATTTACACACAAAACCCCATAATGACAAAGCAAAAACAGTTTTTTGTTTGTTTTTGCTACAAATTATTTACATAAGTATTTACATGGGCCTGCTATGCTTGGTATGTGCTGAAATGTTTACCTCAAATGGAATTAGTCAAAATCTGTTTTGAAGACTACCCTGGCAGGAGTTACCAGTCTATGGTCTGTCATCATGAAAAAACACAGAACTATATGGTGTTTGCAAGCCTTGCCCTCTTATAGTATAGTATTAGTATAAGAATAGTGTAGTATTGTATCAGTATAGTATTGTTTTAGTATAGTATAATGCTGGTAAAGTACAATATAGTATCGTTGAAGTACACTACTGTACAGTATAGTATAGTTTTAGTACAGTATAGTATTAATATAGTATTAGCATTAGTATTAATATTAATATACTGTACATAAGGGTGTCAAAACCCACATTTATTTAAATGTGTTTTTTCCCTGCAAAGAAGCTTACTTTTGTTTGAAAGTTTGCTTCTTAATTCCTTTGTTATTGTTGTTATGAATTCTTTACAGTCATGTTTTCTTCATCATATTTTAAATAACTTGTAGAAATACACTCTATGACACTGTCATGAAGCATTATGACCATGCTCTGTCACTTTACTTTACTTGGACTAAGAAAATACACGTTATGACACTGTCATGAAGCATTATGACCATGCTGTGTCACTTTACTTTACTTGGACTAAGAAAATACACGTTATGACACTGTCATGAAGCATTATGACCATGCTGTGTCACTTTACTTTACTTGGACTAAGAAAATACACGTTATGACACTGTCATGAAGCATTATGACCATGCTGTGTCACTTTACTTTACTTGGACTAAGAAAATACACATTATGACACTGTCATGAAGCATTATGACCATGCTGTGTCACTTTACTTTACTTGGACTAAGAAAATACACGTTATGACACTGTCATGAAGCATTATGACCATGCTGTGTCACTTTACTTTACTTGGACTAAGAAAATACACGTTATGACACTGTCATGAAGCATTATGACCATGCTGTGTCACTTTACTTTACTTGGACTAAGAAAATACACGTTATGACACTGTCATGAAGCATTATGACCATGCTGTGTCACTTTACTTTACTTGGACTAAGAAAATACACGTTATGACACTGTCATGAAGCATTATGACCATGCTGTGTCACTTTACTTTACTTGGACTAAGAAAATACACATTATGACACTGTCATGAAGCATTATGACCATGCTGTGTCACTTTACTTTACTTGGACTAAGAAAATACACGTTATGACACTGTCATGAAGCATTATGACCATGCTGTGTCACTTTACTTTACTTGGACTAAGAAAATACACGTTATGACACTGTCATGAAGCATTATGACCATGCTGTGTCACTTTACTTTACTTGGACTAAGAAAATACACGTTATGACACTGTCATGAAGCATTATGACCATGCTGTGTCACTTTACTTTACTTGGACTAAGAAAATACACGTTATGACACTGTCATGAAGCATTATGACCATGCTGTGTCACTTTACTTTACTTGGACTAAGAAAATACACGTTATGACACTGTCATGAAGCATTATGACCATGCTGTGTCACTTTACTTTACTTGGACTAAGAAAATACACGTTATGACACCGTCAAGAAGCATTATGACCATCATAGTCATATAAGCCAGATAGGCCTACTGTACATCAAATCAAGTCAAATCCAATTTTATTTGACACATGCGACAAATACAACAGGTATACTTTATGGCTGGTTATGACACCTACATATTGTGAAATGCTTACTTACAAGCCCTTAGCCAACAATGCAGTTAAAAAAATAGAGTTTAGAAAATATTTACTAAATAAACTAAATAAAAAGTAACACAATAAAATAACAATAACGAGGCTATATACAAGGCGTATACTCGGCCTTGTCTCAGGGTAGTAAGTTGGTGATTGAAGATATCCCTCTAGTGGTGTGGGGGCTGTGCTTTGGCAAAGTGGGTGGGGTTATATCCTGCCTGTTTGGCTCTGTCCGGGGGTATCATCGGATGGGGCCACAGTGTCTCCTGACCCCTCCTGTCTCAGCCTCCAGCATTTATGCTGCAGTAATTCATGTGTAGGGGGGCTAGGGTCAGTCTGTTATGTCTGGTGTATTTCTCCTGTCTTATCCGGTGACCTGTGTCAATTTAAGTATGCTCTCTCTAATTTTCTCTCTTTCTTTCTCTTCTCTCAGAGTAGAGATTTTCAATAATGGCCTAGGAACAGTGGGTTAACTGCCTTGTTCAGGGGCAGAACAACAGATTTTTACCTTGTCAGCTCAGGGATTTGATCTTTCGGTTACTAGACCAACGCTCTAACCACTAGGCTACCTGCTGCCCAAATGCTAGCTGCATTTATGACATGGTTATGACCATGCTATAATGTGTTATGAAGCTGGGTGTCAAGTAACATGTTACCTAGTATGGTATAAGTAAAGTATAGTATTAGTACAGTATTAGTACCAGTATAGTATAAGTCATGTATAGTATAGTATAGTGTAGTCAGTATAAACTGGGTGGTTCAAGCCCTGAATGCTGATTGGCATTCAGGGCTTGAACTCCGCGTTGCGTCGTTCTTTAGAACAGCCTTTAGCCTTGGTATATTGGCCTTATACCACACCTCCTCAGGCCTTATTGCTTAAGTATAGTATAGTATAGCATGGTGTCGTGTCTTTGGCTATGCCGGATTAAGTGATATGACATGCTATTCTATAAAATAATTTTACCTGATTGAGTTAGTCATGTAAATGTAATTAACTAGAGAGTCGGGCACCACAAAATAATATTTATAGAGCTGTTATCTTCCGAATAAACTCTTAAAGACCTAGTAGTATTTTACATCAATAGCAGTCAATATTAATCGTCATCTTAATTCAGTCTCATCTGAAAGTTATAAGTTCTTGGTTATCTGCACGAACCCCGGCTAACAAGTTGAACCAGCAATACAAAATTGGGTTTAATTATTTATTTACTAAATACCTAACTAATCACCCAGAATTACACATACACATAATTAAATCATAACTTGATTACAAATTACATCATAAAGGAAAACATCCCTAGCGTGCGGAACAGATATGACAGCTTGTTACACAAAAGAAAAGGGTCTGGGTTTGAGTGAAAGAGAGGGAAGACTGAGGGACACAGGGAGAAGCTGTGCTATCGTAAATACGGTATCTAATGCATTCTAAATTACCGCCCATTTGGAAAAGGAAAATTCAATAAATATTTACTCTGAGCTGCGCTTCGCTAGGTTGGTGGCAGATGGAAGGCCCTGTTGCCCAACCGAGTCCTTTGAAGAATGTCTCTGCTGGAAAATAGAATACGTTGTAGTAACGTCATTGTGTGGTAGACGGGATACTCTGTCTGTTCCTTCCTAACCTGCGTTTGCAGCTGCGGTTAGGAGGTATCACTTATGTAGTGAATAAGAGTTCAAAGTTCATACCATTCGCAAGCAAGGTTCACGCTGATGTTGGCTTCGTTCTGTAGTTATTGTCTGAACCATTCTGACATAGGACCGTCGTCCTCACTTCCTCGGAACAGGAGGTTACATTGTCGTCAAGGGCTTATATAGGAAGGGAGAGGAGGGTGTGTTTGCAAAGTTTTATAGCCCATGTCCCTTCACAGGGGCGGATTGAGCAAAGCTGATTGAGCAAAGCCCTATCTTATGAAAACCCAAATCTCACATTTTAGAAGCTAAAATCACATTTCATCCCATCACGAATAATTTCATATTCAAACATTTAAATTGAACAACAATTCCATGTGAATCCGATAACTCTGATGTGTAGACTTTCCACTGTAGAGTTTGTCATCTTATCATTGATGAGAATGTCTCAGATGACAACCGAACTGACATCGTATTCATTAAGTACCACCGCATATATGTTCAATTGGTCGGGTTACCAGAATATTGTTTATTTCCCCCCATCCTGATGTTCCCAGAATCTATGTTAACCAAGGGATTTGCAGATGTAACATCAGTAGGGTAGAGAGAGGAAAAAGGGGGGAAGATGTATTTATGACTGTCATAAACCTACCCCCAGGCCAACGTCATGACAATGGTCTATGCCCCTGCCCACTCCCACCAGACTCTGGCATGTGATAGCACAGTGCATAACTCAAGCCAGAGTTAGCTGCCCAGGCCAGGGTTGACAGGACAGTCTTTGCTAATCAGTTATTATAATAATAGTTTGTGACTGTAGCCCTACCTGGATCACCGATCCACAGCCCTGCGGCTGGGCTTGGCAGTGGGCTGTCAGGCTCCAACTAATTCAGTGATGAATCGGAGCAATTGTGTATTTTACGACCAATGGAATGAGCTCTGGTGGTGCGGCCGGGAGCAGCGTGTGCTGGCGGGAATGATACAGGAGCGGTATGGGGAGCAGGCAGGAGCAGCAGGAGTGGTATGGGGAGCAGGCAGGAGCAGCAGGAGCGGTATGGGGAGCAGGCAGGAGCAGCAGGAGCGGTATGGGGAGCAGGCAGGAGCAGCAGGAGCGGTATGGGGAGCAGGCAGGAGCAGCAGGAGCGGTATGGGGAGCAGGCAGGAGCGGTATGGGGAGTAGGCAGGAGCAGCAGGAGCGGTAATGGGGAGCAGGCAGGAGCGGTAATGGGGAGCAGGCAGGAGCAGGCAGGAGCGGTATGGGGAGCAGGCAGGAGCAGCAGGAGTGGTATGGGGAGCAGGCAGGAGCAGCAGGAGCGGTATGGGGAGCAGGCAGGAGCAGCAGGAGCGGTATGGGGAGCAGGCAGGAGCAGCAGGAGCGGTATGGGGAGCAGACAGGAGCAGCAGGAGCGGTATGGGGAGGAGGCAGGAGCAGCAGGAGCGGTATGGGGAGCAGGCAGGAGCAGCAGGAGCGGTATGGGGAGCAGGCAGGAGCAGCAGGAGCGGTATGGGGAGCAGGCAGGAGCAGCAGGAGCGGTATGGGGAGCAGGCAGGAGCAGCAGGAGCGGTATGGGGAGCAGGCAGGAGCGGTATGGGGAGCAGGCAGGAGCAGCGGAGCGGGGGGAGCAGGCAGGAGCAGCAGGAGCGGTATGGGGAGCAGGCAGGAGCAGCAGGAGCGGTATGGGGAGCAGGCAGGAGCAGTATGGGGGAGCAGGCAGGAGCAGCAGGAGCGGTATGGGGAGCAGGCAGGAGCAGCAGGAGCGGTATGGGGAGCAGGCAGGAGCAGCAGGAGCGGTATGGGGAGCAGGCAGGAGCAGCAGGAGCGGTATGGGGAGCAGGCAGGAGCAGCAGGAGCGGTATGGGGAGCAGGCAGGAGCAGCAGGCAGGAGCAGCAGGGTATGGGGAGCAGGGGGAGCGGTATGGGGAGCAGGCAGGAGCAGCAGGAGCGGTAATGGGGAGCAGGCAGGAGCAGCAGGAGCGGTAATGGGGAGAAGGCAGGAGCAGCAGGAGCGGTATGGGGAGCAGGCAGGAGCAGCAGGAGCGGTATGGGGAGCAGGCAGGAGCAGCAGGAGCGGTATGGGGAGCAGGCAGGAGCAGCAGGAGCGGTATGGGGAGCAGGCAGGAGCAGCAGGAGCGGTATGGGGAGAAGGCAGGAGCGGTATGGGGAGCAGGCAGGAGCAGCAGGAGCGGTAATGGGGAGCAGGCAGGAGCAGCAGGAGCGGTAATGGGGAGCAGGCAGGAGCAGCAGGAGCGGTAATGGGGAGCAGGCAGGAGCAGCAGGAGCGGTGTGGAGGCGGTGGGAGCAGACAGGAGCAGCAGGAGCGGTATGGGGAGCAGGCAGGAGCAGCAGGAGCGGTATGGGGAGCAGGCAGGAGCAGCAGGAGCGGTATGGGGAGCAGGCAGGAGCAGCAGGAGCGGTATGGGGAGCAGGCAGGAGCAGCAGGAGCGGTATGGGGAGCAGGCAGGAGCAGCAGGAGCGAGCGGTATGGGGAGCAGGCAGGAGTAGCTGGAGCGGTATGGGGAGCAGGCAGAAGCAGCAGGAGCGGTATGGGGAGCAGGCAGGAGCGGTATGGGGAGCAGGCAGGAGCAGCAGGAGCGGTAATGGGGAGCAGGCAGGAGCAGCAGGAGCGGTAATGGGGAGCAGGCAGGAGCAGCAGGAGCGGTATGGGGAGCAGGCAGGAGCAGCAGGAGCGGTATGGGGAGCAGGCAAGAGCAGCAGGAGCGGTATGGGGAGCAGGCAGGAGCAGCATGAGCGGTATGGGGAGCAGGCAGGAGCAGCAGGAGCGGTATGGGGAGCAGGCAGGAGCAGCAGGAGCGGTATGGGGAGCAGGCAGGAGCGGTATGGGGAGCAGACAGGAGCAGCAGGAGGAACAAACGGCTCATAAACAAGCCCTCCTTGACAGATCAGCCAATTCATGGAAACGTAGGAACAACCTTCCCTTGTAAATTTAGAGATGACCTTTAAATATGTGCAGAGAGAGCTGAGCTGGTGTGCAGATATGGGCTCTGGCTAGAAGGAGATTGTAATAGATTTCTTCAGCTTTTTTCAAAGGAGCTCGCTGTTTTATCGGCATCATTGCATGGATATGAAAAAGTTCTGCTGCACTTTGGAGGGCGCTGAAATATTAGCCTTTCCAACACAGTAGTCTACAAGGGTCGTTTAAGGGAGAGTAGAGTACAGTGACAAACATATTGGAAACTGAAATGACATTTACTCTTAGTACACTCATCAAATCACATTCAAGTGTAGGTCTAAAGCTGTTTTTGTTCTTTTAAGAGTAGTTAAAACTATGTGTAGTGGCAATGGGGGTGTCTGTTGTCCCTGCACACACTGGGGGTGTCTGTTGTCCCTGCACACATGCAGCTGTGAGCATGTGTTATGCAGTAGATGCTGCATTTGCAACAGCTAATAGGGATCCTAATAAAATAAACAATAACTCTCTGTGGTCTTCTATAACGATCTCCACCTCCTAACAGAAACTCAACCACTTAGCTTTAACATCTGTCTAACCACACTTCAAATATATGCCTCAGGGTCCAACATCTCTACCTACACTACTCATACCTCACACTGCAGCCCACTACATGAACTTTGAAAAGCACCACCCCTCAAATCAGCACCTGACCAATCAGCAAATTATAAATCTGCACCTAACCAATCACAGCGTGATGAAGCAGGGCTGTAAAACAAGCAGCCAGGAGCCAATTATATGGAATGTGCTCCATGCATCCGTCCAACATGGGAGAGATTTTCGAATGAGAAAGTTGTCAGTTTCCTTCACCCTCTCAATATGTTCTACCTTTCTCTTTTTTCTCTCCATCTATCTTTCTCTTGCACACTCACGCACACGCACACACACGCACACGCACCCACCCACGCACGCACGCACGCACGCACGCACGCGCGCACACACACACACACACCAGCTTCATTAGATTTGCACCAAATTAGTGAAATGACTTGTGTGGAGTGTTTGGGATGGGAAGGAGGTGAAAACAGCGATAACCTACACCCTGAGAGATTGAATTATGTATGAGTGTTGAAGGGTTTTTTATGCCGGGGGTGTGATGTGGACCCCCTTCTCTTCGAAAGTCAATCAGACGGCCTACTTTTAGAGGTTGTGAGTGGGCGTGCTACTGCCGGGCCAGCAGATGGTATTAGGGAGGGTGTGTGTGTGTGACGGGGGGAAATTTATTGCAAAAAGATCTGTTATCAAAGACAGGTCATGGAGAGAAGCTAGAACCCCACGTTGCCACGGCAATTTAATAACAGTGCTAAGGCAAACGGCTGGCAGGAGGAAAATGAATGTGAGACAGAGTAACTTCGTCATGACTCTGAGACTCTGCACACACATAAGGGCTAGTATAGCTGCATTATGGCAGCATACTATAGCTCCCTTAAACTAGTCATATGTCAACTAGGGAACCTGGACAGACAGGGATCGCTCTAAGCAATGAGGCATTGCAAGCCTCTGAGATGCACAGAAACAAGTATAAGGCTGTACTAAGGCAACACAGGTTCTAGAACTATGTGAATGAATTAATGTGGATAGTTTGGTATAGCTAACTACAGGAACAGACCATTTGCCTTTGCAAGATTCTTCCAGCAAGGACGTAAGAATGTAAACTTTAAAGTGTGTACCTAAAAGTGCTGCATAACCTGGAACTTAACTGTTGAAAGTAGTTTGGGGAATTAAAATATGTCTGTTATTGAAAGGATACAGAGAAGAAATATCAAGAGATAGTCTACATTTCTCTCTATTTTCCCTCAGTCTAAGATAACAAGAGCAGAGAGAGAGAGGAGTATCAATCTGCTGATAGAAATCCTATTTCTCTGCTGTGTGCTGTGTAGACGCAGAGGGCATTGGCACTCACTTTGAGCTCTACCATGATAACTCGGTAGCTTTTTTTCTCAGCACCATTTAACACAAACAGGCAGGTACATTAACAGTGTGAAACTGTTGTTACACAGTAAGAACAGTGCAGTACGCTATGAAGGCTTGTTTGTTTCTTTGGGATTCGCTGCTGCCTTCTTGCTGAGGGAAGCTAAAGCACTAGGGCAGGAGAAGGGAAGAAGGAGAGACGAGAAAAGAGACAAGGAGAGGAAGTGGAGAGAAAAGAGAAGAGGAAGTGGAGAGAAAAGAGAAGAGAAGAAGAGAAGAGAAGAGGAAGTGGAGGTGACATAAGTCATGCTGCTGTCCTTGGTGGGATGAGAAAGATGGTGTTTGGTGGTTGGGCGCGCTGCACAGTGTCCTTTCTGAGGTGACTGCTTTATGTCCCTGCAGGAGATAGTGTCCCTAAATGACAAACACACACACGCGCACAAACACACTCCAGCATGCATTTATCAATCAGCTTCCTGAAGGCCGTGTGTGTGTGTGTGTGTGTGTGTGTGTGTGTGTGTGTGTGTGTGTGTGTGTGTGTGTGTGTGTGTGTGTGTGTGTGTGTGTGTGTGTGTGTGGGGACAGTACATTTTGTAGAGTATAGATAGACAACCATAGAAATAGACATAGAACATAGGCTTGGACTCTGGGCCTACTGTTGTGAAGTAATTATGCCATGTTGTTCTCTTACAGAGGCAGCTCAGACACATTTGAATATTATTTGTACATACCTTGAAAGTCAGCAATCCACAATGTGTTTGTACTTAGCGACAGCCACCCCTGGATATTTGATGGCTATGCATGATCAGGATTACAGATCTCAAGTCAATTTCTTTCCTGTTGCTTTTTTGTGAAACATACACTGCTCAAAAAAATAAAGGGAACACTTAAACAACACAATGTAACTCCAACTGAATCACACTTCTGTGAAATTAAACTGTCCACTTAGGAAGCAACACTGATTGACAATACATTTCACATGCTGTTATGGAAATGGAATAGACAACAGGTGGAAATTATAGGCATTTAGCAAGACACCCCCAATAAAGGAGTGGTTCTGCAGGTGGGGACCACAGACCACTTCTCAGTTCCTATGCTTCCTGGCTGATGTTTTGGTCATTTTTGAATGCTGGCGGTGCTTTCACTCTAGTGGTAGCATGAGACGGAGTCTACAACCCACACAAGTGGCTCAGGTAGTGCAGCTCATCCAGGATGGCACATCAATGTGAGATGTGGCAAGAAGGTCTGTGTCTGTCTGCATAGTGTCCAGAGCATGGAGGCGCTACCAGGAGACAGGCCAGTACATCAGGAGATGTGGAGGAGGCCGTACGAGGGCAACAACCCAGCAGCAGGACCGCTACCTCCTCCGTTGTGCAAGGAGGAGCAGGAGGAGCACTGCCAGAGCCCTGCAAAATGACCTCCAGCAGGCCACAAATGTGCATGTGTCTGCTAAAACGGTCAGAAACAGACTCCATGAGGGTGGTATGAGGGCCCGACGTCCACAGGTGGGGGTTGTGCTTACAGCCCAACACCGTGCAGGACATTTGGCATTTTCCAGAGAACACCAAGATTGGCAAATTCGCCACTGGCGCCCTGTGCTCTTCACAGATGAAAGCAGGTTCACACTGAGCACTTGTGACAGTCTGGAGACGCCGTGGAGAACGTTCTGCTGCCTGCAACATCCTCCAGCATGACCGGTTTGGCGGTGGGTCAGTCATAGTGTGGGGTGCTATTTCTTTGGGGGGCCGCACAGCCCTCCATGTGCTCGCCAGAGGTAGCCTGACTGCCATTAGGTACCGAGATGAGATCCTCAGACCCCTTGTGAGACCATATGCTGGTGTGGTTGGCCCTGGGTTCCTCCTAATGCAAGACAATGCTAGACCTCATGTGGCTGGAGTGTGTCAGCAGTTCCTGCAAGAGGAGGCCATTGTAGCTATGGACTGGCCCGCCCGTTCCCCAGACCTGAATCCAGTTGAGCACATCTGGGACATCATTTCTCGCTCCATCCACCAATGCCACGTTGCACCACAGACTGTCCAGGAGTTGGCGGATGCTTTAGTCCAGGTCTGGGAGGAGATCCCTCAGGAGACCATCCGCCACCTCATCAGGAGCATACCCAGACGTTGTAGGGAGGTCATACAGGCACGTGGAGGCCACACACACTACTGAGCCTCATTTTGACTTGTTTTAAGGACATAACATCAAAGTTGGATCAGCCTGTAGTGTGGTTTTCCACTTTAATTTGGAGTGTGACTCCAAATCCAGACATCCATGGGTTGATAAATTTGATTTCCATTGATCATTTTTGTGTGATTTTGTTGTCAGCACATTCAACTACGTAAAGAAAAAATAATATTTCATTCATTCAGATCTAGGATGTGTTATTTTAGTGTTCCCTTTATTTTTTTGAGCAGTGTAGCAGGAGCAGGGAAAGCAGGAGCAGGAAAAAGAAAAACAATATATGGTTGTGGGAATGTAGTCATAGCAGGTTGTACACGTTTCAGTTGGTGTCCATAAGAGGCTATAAAAAGGACCAGCTACAACAGATCAACACCATATACAGTGGGGGGAAAAAGTATTTAGTCAGCCACCAATTGTGCAAGTTCTCCCACTTAAAAAGATGAGAGAGGCCTGTAATTTTCATCATAGGTACACTTCAACTATGACAGACAAAATTAGGGAAAAAAATCCAGAAAATCACATTGTAGGATTTTAAATTAATTTATTTACAAATTATGGCGGAAAATAAGTATTTGGTCACCTACAAACAAGCAAGATTTCTGGCTCTCACAGACCTGTAACTTCTTTAAGAGGCTCCTCTGTCCTCCACTCGTTACCTGTATTAATGGCACCTGTTTGAACTTGTTATCAGTATAAAAGACACCTGTCCACAACCTCAAACAGTCACACTCCAAACTCCACTATGGCCAAGACCAAAGAGCTGTCAAAGGACACCAGAAACAAAATTGTAGACCTGCACCAGGCTGGGAAGACTGAAATGTGCAATAGGTAAGCATCTTGTTTTGAAGGAATCAACTGTGGGAGCAATTATTAGGAAATGGAAGACATACAAGACCACTGATAATCTCCCTCGATCTGGGGCTCCACGCAAGATCTCACCCCATGGGGTCAAAATGATCACAAGAACGGTGAGCAAAAATCCCAGAAGCACACGGGGGGACCTAGTGAATGACCTGCAGAGAGCTGGGACCAAAGTAACAAAGCCTACCATCATTAACACACTACGCCGCCAGGGACTCGAATCCTGCAGTGCAAGACGTGTCCCCCTGCTTAAGCCAGTACATGTCCAGGCCCGTCTGAAGTTTGCTAGAGAGCATTTGGATGATCCAGAAGAAGATTGGGAGAATGTCATATGGTCAGATGAAACCAAAATATAACTTTTTGGTAAAAACTCAACTCGTCGTGTTTGGAGGACAAAGAATGCTGAGTTGCATCCAAAGAACACCATACCTACTGTGAAGCATGGGGGTGGAAACATCATGCTTTGGGGCTGTTTTTCTGCAAAGGGACCAGGACGACTGATCCGTGTAAAGGAAAGAATGAATGCGTCCATGTATCGTGAGATTTTGAGTGAAAACCTCCTTCCATCAGCAAGGGCATTGAAGATGAAACGTGGCTGGGTCTTTCAGCATGACAATGATCCCAAACACACCGCCCGGGCAACGAAGGAGTGGCTTCGTAAGAAGCATTTCAAGGTCCTGGAGTGGCCTAGCCAGTCTCAGTTCTCAACCCCATAGAAAATCTTTACAGGGAGTTGAAAGTCCGTGTTGCCCAGCAACAGCCCCAAAACATCACTGGAGGAGATCTGCATGGAGGAATGGGCCAAAATACCAGCAACAGTGTGTGAAAACCTTGTGAAGACTTACAGAAAACGTTTGACCTCTGTCATTGCCAACAAAGGGTATAGTATTGCGATAAACTTTTGTTATTGACCAAATACTTATTTTCCACCATAATTTGTAAATAAATTCATAAAAAATCCTACAATGTGATTTTTTTCCCTAATTTTGTCTGTCATAGTTGACGTGTACCTATGATGAAAATTACAGGCCTCTCTCATCTTTTTAAGTGGGAGAACTTGCACAATTGGTGGCTGACTAAATACATTTTTGCCCCACTGTATATGTATCTTACAATCTGCTTCATCTGGATGTAAGGCCCATTACTGGACAAGGCAGCGAGTGAATGTGGCCCTGGGAGAGACACACACAATCACACGCACGGGCACACACACACACACACACACACACACACACACACACACACACACACACACACACACACACACACACACACTCGGGTATGTGTGTAGATGGTCCTGTGTAACCTGTGAATTACTCCTGTCATAAAGCTTCAATAGGAAGACCATCAGTAGCCTGTATCAGGACGGCCTTGTACCTCAATGTATTTACCTTTTCATGAGGTCGTAAATTTGACAGGTAGCACAAAGGACAGAACCTCTTCGTGTGAGTATGAAGCACAACTCTAAACACAGAGCAATATACTGGAACTGAGAGATTATTTTTTTTTAAGGTCTAATTCACATCCTTTCTATGGAATTTTGCAAGCATGGCGAAAAGGTTGGACTAATATTCTCCTGTCTTTTGTCAACATAAACTGAATCTTACACAACACATTACACAACAGACAGAAACTCCTGCCTATTTTATGACATTTTTTTTTTTCACCTTTATTTAGCCAGGTAGGCTAGTTGAGAACAAGTTCTCGTTTACAACTGCGACCTGGCAAAGATAAAGCATAGCAGTGTGAACAGACAACACAGAGTTACACATGGAGTAAACAATAAACAAGCCAATGACACAGTAGAAATAAAGTCTATATACAGTGTGTGCAAAAGGCATGAGGAGGTAGGCAATAAACAGGCCATAGTAGCGAATAATTACAATTTAGCAGATTAACACTGGAGTGATAAATGAGCAGATGATGATGTGCAAGTAGAGATACTGTTGTGCAAAAGAGCAGAAAAGTAAATAAAAACAGTATAGGGATGAGGTAGGTAGATTGGGTGGGCTATTTGTGCCTAAATGTAAATAGATGAGAATTTTTACCGTGTCTTCTTCCTCCGTGTTTTAATCTAACAGCTCCTTGTTCCAGCTGTCACAACAACCAGGTATCAGAATGAACTAGTGTGTGTGCGTGTGCGAGTGCGTGTGTGTGCTTGTGTGTGAGAGAGTCATTAACGCGGCTGTGTGAAGAGGGAGACTTGATGGTGTTAGGAACCTTTTCAGGAGTTTCTGAGTGTCTTTATCCACACACACACACGCACACGCACAAACATAAACACACACACACACACACACGGACACGCACGCACACACGCACAGCAATAAAGAGGGAGAAAAACTGTCATAACACGGTAAGCCTGGAAAAGGTCACTCAAGCACCTCTTCCATACTAAGATGATATCTTAGGAATTATCCACAGCAATTAAAACTTAGAGGGAGAGAGCGAGAGAGAGAGAGAGAGAGAGAGAGAGAGAGAGAGAGGAAAGCGAAAGAGTGAGAGAGGAGAGAGAGGAAGGACAGAGAGAGAGAGGGAGAGAGAGAGAAGGAAGGAAGGAAGGAAGGAAGGAAGGAAGGAAGGAAGGAAGGAAGGAAGGAAGGAAGGAAGGAAGGAAGGAAGGAAAGGAAGGAAGGAGCAGAGTAAAATATTCAAATCTCCTTGTAAATGTCACAGAGCCACTTAAGTAAATCTTTACTGTAATATCTCCAGGGCAAACTGACTGGATATTAGTCATACTGCTGGGGTGGAGTGTGTGTGCAGAGAAGTCATTCCCATAAGGGACACAGGGGCACGTACCTCCTCAACATTTTTTTTTGTATTTATTTGTTGTTTTTCTGTAATACTACTAGCCACCTATCTAGTTTATGAAGTTGCCTTTAGCTAGCCCAGATAGGTTTCCCAATCTGCCAACCTCATAACTAGATACCAAGAAGCCATTGCAGGCTATCAATCTAGTTAGAGTAGCTAGCTTGTCTATATCTTAGACATGCCTGCTGGCAAAGTTGATAGACTTTAGAAAAGCAAGAAATAACTAAATGTACTGAATGTACTGAAACAAACATTCCTTTCAATCTTTTATCTACATTTTAGCAGAAAGGCAGAGAACCATATTTAGTTTCTTACAAAATAAACAAGTCAGGAAGATAAAACCAGTTCAAGAGGTATATTATATATATATATATTTTATATAGTATTAAACATAATGATTATGATTCTAGATTGCAGGAAAATGCTGTTTCAGGTGTTTGAAAAAAATGCTAATTTATTTTGTCCTCTCTCAAGCCACCCTCGCTCCTGTGTGTGTACAATGAGTATTCCATTCCTGCGTTCCACAGTTGTGGATGCTGGCCCATGTTGCCTCCATTGTGTCAACTTGGCTTGATGTTCTTTGGGTCGGGGGCCTTATCGATACACATGGGAAACTGTTGAATGCTAAAAACCCGGCGGCGTTGCAGTTCATGACACAAACTAGTGCGTCTGGGACCTACTACCATACCCTGTTCAAAGCCACTTGCCCATTCACTCTCTGGATTTTTTTCTCATCAATCTACACGCTATACCCCATAATGACAAAGTGAAAACAGTTTTTACAAATATTTTTGCTCATTTTATTTACATAAGTATTCAGACCCTTTGCTATGAAACTCGAAATATAGCTCAGGTGCATCCTGTTCCCATTGATCATCCTTGAGATGTTTCTACAACTTGATTGGAGTCCACCTGTGGTCACTTCAATTGATTGGACATGTTTTGGAAACCAGGCACCTCTCATGACCTGGCCAATACCATCCCTACGGTGAAACAAGTCTCTGAATGTCCTTGAGTGGCCCAGCCAGAGCCCGGACTTGAACCTGATCAAACATCTCTGTAGAGACCTGAAAATAGCTGTGCATCGACGCTCCCCATCCAACCTGACAGAGCTTGAGAGGATCTGCAGAGAAGAATGGGAGAAACTTATATACAGGTGTGCCAAGCTTGTAGCGTCATACACAAGAAGACTTGAGGCTGTAATCGCTGCCAAAGGTGCTTCAACAAAGTACTGAGTAAAAGGTCTGAATACTTATGTAAATGTGATATTTCATTTTTTTGTTATTGTTGCTATAAGTTTTTGCTTTGTCATTATGGGGTATTGTGTGTAGACTGCTGAGGGAAAACAACATTTAATCCATTTCAGTAGAGGGCCATAATGTAACAAAATGTGGATAAAGTCAAGGGGTCTGAATACTTTCGGAATACACTGTACCTTAAAAATATCTGTAAATGTATAATTATTGTGTAATTTAAATCTACAGGCTACATTCTTTCATTATTTTAGACTATCGGGCATTAGTGCATAAGCCTAAACTCCAGGGCTCATCTGTGCATGTGCCAAATAGCCTACACACAGTTTTGCCATGTTCGCTGATTTCCAGGCAAATTGGGCTACTTTGAAAACGATGTCGCGGGTGATGATATACTGTTCGTGGGTTTGCAGGTTTTTGGGCTATTTCTAAGTTGCACCGCGGTCGCCATTGGCGGTCGTGACCTTTTGCCACATTTCAGGCTTCAAACATAAAGATATAAAACTGTATTTTTTTGTGAAGAATCAA
The DNA here is from genome assembly GCF_034236695.1 of Oncorhynchus nerka. Taxonomy (NCBI): domain Eukaryota; kingdom Metazoa; phylum Chordata; class Actinopteri; order Salmoniformes; family Salmonidae; genus Oncorhynchus; species Oncorhynchus nerka. Next base: position 73,675,442 of record NC_088399.1, read on the forward strand.
CAACAAGTGGGACACAATCATGAAGTGGAATGACATTTATTGGATATTTCAAACTTTTTTAACAAATCAAAAACTGAAAAATTGGGCGTGCAAAATTATTCGTTTGGGGTCACTTAGAAATGCCCTTGTTTTCCATGAAAACATACATGAAATGTTTGCAAAATGAATGGAACATATAGTCAAAACGTTGACAAGGTAATAAACAATGATTTTTTATTTAAATAATAATTGTTTCCTTCAAACTTTGCACTCATCAAGGAATCCTCAAATTTCAGCAATTACAGCATTGCAGACCTTGGGCATTCTAGTTGTCAATCTGTTGAGGTAATCTGAAGAGATTCCACCCCATGCTTCCTGAAGCTCCTCCCACAAATTGGATTGGCTTGATGGGCACTTCTTACATACCATACGGTCAAGCTGCTCCCACAACAGCTCAATAGGGTTGAGATCCGGTGACTGTGCTGGCCACTCCATTATAGACAGAATACCAGCTGACTGCTTCTTCCCTAAATAGTTCTTGCATAGTTTGGAGCTGTGTTTTGGGTCATTGTCCTGTTGTAGGAGGAAATTGGCTCCAATTAAGCCCCGTCCACAGGGTATGGCATGGTATTGCAAAATGGAGTGATAGCCTTCCTTCTTCAAGATCCCTTTTACCCTGTACAAATCTCCCACTTTACCACCACCAAAGAACTCTCAGACCTTCACATTGCCTCCACCATGATTGACAGATGGTGTCGAGCACTCCTCCAGCATCTTTTCATTTTTTCTGCGTCTCACGAATGTTCTTCTTTGTGATCCCAACACCTCAAACTTAGATTTGTCTGTCCGTAACACCTTTTTTCAAATCTTCCTCTGTCCAGTGTCTGTGTTCTTTTGCCCATCTTAATCTTTTCTTTTTATTTGCCAGTCTGAGATATGGCTTTGTCTTTGCAACTCTGCCTAGAAGGACAGAATCCCGGAGTCGCCTCTTCACTGTTGACATTCAGACTGGTGTTTTGCGGGTACTATTTAATGAAGCAGCCAGTAGAGGACTTGTGAGGCGTCTGTTTCTCAAACTAGACATCTAATGTACTTGTTCTCTTGCTCAGTTGTGCACCGGGGCCTCCCACTCCTCTTTCTATTCTGGTTAGAGCCAGTTTGCACTGTTCTGTGAAGGGAGCAGTACACAGCGTTGTACCAAATCTTCAGTTTCTTGTCTATTTCTCACTTGGAATAGCCTTCTCAGAACAAGAATAGACTGATGAATTTCAGAAGAAAGTTATTTCTGGACAATTGACAATTGGACAATTGAGCCTGTAATCAAACCCACAAATGCTGATGCTCCAGATACTCAACTAGTCTAAAGAAGGCCCGTTTTATTGCTTCTTTAATCAGAACAACCGCTGTAACATAATTGCAAAAGGGTTTTCTAGTGATCAATTAGCCTTTTAAATGATAAACTTGGATTAGCTAACACAACATGCCATTGGAACACAGGAGTGAAGGTTGCTGATAATGAGCCTCTGTACGCCTATGTAGATATTCCATAAAAAATCTGCTGTTTCCAGCTACAATAGTCATTTACAACAATAACAATGTCTACACTGTATTTCTGATCAATTCGATGTTATTTTAATGGGCATTTTTGTTGTTGCTTTTCTTTCAAAAACAAGGACATTTCTAAGTGACACCAAACTTTTTGAACGGTAGTGTATATTTCACTGTGACCTGCTGCTGACTGTCAGGCAGTGAGGCAAGCTGTTGCTGTGTGAGTGGATGAGTGAGTGAGTGGTTAGGAGGGCTGGACGGGTGGGTGTGGGTGTGTGTGTTGAGGGAGCAATACAGTTATTGGCTGAGTCACTTGAGCGAGAGGCGAGAGAGCAGCACACATGCACTTTTGACCAGTTATGGGGTTATGGAGACACTTATTTCCTAATATTTTTCCATAAAACACGTTCATACGCTAGAAGTGATGCACATCAATAAATAATAGAAACAAAGAACTGGAAAACGACTTTGGGCGCACTACATGAATCCCTTGGAGATGGTTTAAACTGCATTCTAATGTTGACTGCTTAAAGAAAACTGTATGAAGCAAAGTGCTTTATGCATGCTCAGTTCTTCAGTCTCGGGGGCTGCCTGAGTGGACATTGGAAGTGGAAGTTGTGGAACTCCCTCGCGTGGTTCTTTTTATGGGGAAAAGTCCTCAATGAAACGGACTTTAGGCTAAAAGTGAATAATTATACATTTGCCTATGTTGGCCATCAAGTAGCCTATTTAAGCAATAAGGCCTGAGGAGGTGTGGTATATGGCCAATATACCACGGCTAAGTAGTCAGATTAGGCTACAGGTAAAACAAATGGAAAAAAAGAAACACTGGCTGTTGACAGGCATATTCAGTTCATAAATATACTATTAATATTTCATTCAGTGATTTAAATTATGATCCCATCCTCAGTAGCCTATTGGGAAAAATTAGCACTTCTTCGCCTCGCTATTCATGTTGAATAAATTAGTCTGTTAATTTGAGCTAAGCAAGCTGCTAAATCGTTCAGTTTACATCTTATCTAGGCTACTGTAGACTATCTGAAATGAGATGTAGGCCTATCAGGGGCTATAGGCTACCTGCCTTTATCTAAGCAAACTATGGAAAAATTTTAGAAAAATGGGCCATTTATAACCGTTTGTAGTCTTAACATCTGGAACATAATAACAACACAATTAAAAATAGTGTTTTATGTTCATCCAAGTGTTTCTTGCTCAGATTTTTTTTTTAAATCTACTGTCCAGCTTTCATCACTCAAACTCTCCGGTCTGATTTATCTATAGTTATGCGCATGTGCAAAGGGGATTTATTTACAATTATAACCTGGGTGGTTTAAGCCCTGAATGCTGATTGGCTGACAGCTGTGGTATTTCAGACCATATACCATGTCAAAACATTGATTTTCCTGCTCTAACAGCAATAAGGCACCTCGGAGGTTTGTGGTACTCTATATGGCCAATATCAAATCCAATTGTATGTCACATTTATGACTTGGGTGATTGGAGTCTTTGACAATTTTTTGGGCCTTCCTCTGACAGCGCCTAGTAGATAGGTCCTGGATAGCAGGAATCTTGGTCCCAGTGATGTGCTGGGCTGTACGCACTGCCCTCTGTAGCGCCTTACGGTCAGATGCCGAGCAGTTGCCATACCAGGCGGTGATGCAACCCATCAGGATGCTCTCGATGGTGCAGATGTAGAACTTTTTGAGGATCTGGGGAATGTAGGCTACATTTGGACTTGGGAACAGGAAAATATAATTTCTTTCTTTCTGCATCTTGAGATGCTGTCAGCATCATAAAAGCTGATATTATTTCAACCACAATATATGCATTGAAGCCGAATTGAAATCTTAACAGAAACACTTTGGGTCATTTTCATAGCTTCTATATTCCTACAACCGGTTAAGCTGATGTCATTTGGACATTTTGCACAGAAAATCTTTCAATTTTTTATTTATTTTTTACATATTGTATTTTCTCCCCAGTCCTTAAACATCTTTGCTCCGCGAAAGAAGTTGAAAGAGAACTTTACCTAGTAGTAGATTGAAGTATTCATTCTATTGACCTATTACATAATTTGGTTGTGCAAGGGTTTATTTAGTCTTCTAAGTCAACATATAATGACAAAAGAGAAGCTGACTAACAAATAGCCTACCCAAATTTCAGAAATTATAAATCAAAAACATATCTAAATTAGGCAAAAACTAAAAATCCTGCACCCCATGTCAATTTGTTTTTGCTGTCTTTGCCTACAGAACATTTTCATAGATATAAAAACTAGGGCTAACTGGAGAGGAGAAGCACAGACAGTTTGTCCACTTTTTACTGCTAAGCTAAGAAACCTTTCACCCAGTTGTTTCTGCAAGAAGTGTATTAATGACAGGCAAATAAGATGTCACGGTTCATGAATCCACTGCCTCCTTTTCCTTTTCTCTCTCTCTCTCTCTCTCCCGTGTTTGTGTGGGCGTGGTTCCCAATCTCGGCCTGATTGTCTGCGCCAGCTGGAATCACTTATCTTCCCTTTATATGTTCTGTAACCAGTGTTTCTTGTTGTCAGATCGTTGTTACTTCCCTGAGGTTGTGTCGTGTGTCCGTACTCATCTCTCGCCGCCCTTGTGTGGATTATCTGCTGTGCTCCTTCCTACCCATCCGGACACTCTCACCTGGGTTTCTCAGCACGCTCACATAGGAGGATGCGCCCTAGTCCCTGGGTCGGATTCCGTCTGAGTACAGTCTGTCTGTCCTGTTGCTGCTGTAACCTGTATTCATTAAACCATCGTTGCTTGCATCTTGCATCCGCCTCTGTATTGTTACAGAACGATCTGACCAGACCATGGATGCAGCGAGTTCAACGAGTCTGACCGAATTCATTTCCCGTAGTATCACGAGAATGGATCAACAAGAGGAGAACATCTCCAGCACAGGTCGGGAAGTACAAGCCATTGCGACGCAGGTATCCCAGCTGACCCAACAATTACAACATCTGAGGGGTCTCGCTGCGCCACCTACACCGGCAGTTCAACCCGCCCCGCCAGAGCCGGATTCCCAGCTAGAGCCACGGCTACCGACACCAGAGGGTTATTCAGGTGATCCTGACTATTGCAGAGCTTTTCTTATGAGATGTTCCATGCATTTCTCGTTGCAGCCACGGACCTTCAACCGTGAACAGTCTAAGGTAGCATTCGTACTCACACTGCTATCAGGCAAAGCGGCTCTTTGGGGAACGGCGGTGTGGGCGAACCAGGACCCATGCTGCACCTCTTTCCAGACACTCTCCGAGGAGATGAGAAGGGTCTTCGATCGGGCCGTGGCGGGTAGGGAGGCGGCCAGACTACTCGCTGACCTTCGCCAAGGAGACCGTTCAGTATCGGAATACTCCATCCAATTCCGCACTCTGGCCGCAGAGTGTCAGTGGAACGAGGAGGCGCATTGGGACATGTTCCTGCATGGGCTGGAGGACCGGATCCAGAAGGAGATTTATGTTCTGGACCTTCCCAGGAGTTTAAATGGACTAGTGGAACTAGCCTTGAGGGTCGACGCTCGTCTGAGTCGTGTTGGCCGCCGAGCATGCCCTAACAGACCGTATAACGACACGGAGGGCTGGCATGCCAGCGGCGGGAACACGGCCAGTTCAGCCTCCGCTCACGAACCCATGCAGCTGGGAGAGCTCGCCTCTCCCGGGAAGAGAGGGAGAGCGGAGATCCCAAGGACTCTGTCTCTACTGTGGTAGAGCGGGCCACTTTATCCACTCCTGCCCGGTAAAAGATTAGGCCCGGTAGTAAGAATGAGGCTACTATCGGGTGGTGTCACCACAGAGAAGACTTCATCATCTACTCTCCTCCCGGTAAGACTAAGATGGGCCAACCACACGCACGACACCCAAGCCTTACTGGACTCAGGAGCAGAGGGTAATTTCATGGACTTCAAGCTCGCTCACAAACTCCAGATTCCTATCACCTCACTCACGCACAAGATATCCATCAACGCTCTCAATGGTCAAGAACTACCCAACATTTCTCACACCACTGAACCTATCACACTCATCACTTCTGGCAATCACACTGAGACACTATCATTTCTACTCATGGACTCACCCCTTGCACCATTAGTTCTCGGCCACCCTTGGCTCACCCAACACAACCCCAGAGTTGACTGGGGTCATAATTCTATAACCATGTGGAGTAACAAATGTCTTGAGTCCTGTTTAGTGTCTGTTTGTTCGTCTGTGTCTGATTCTGTGTTTCTAGAGGAGGCGGTGGATTTGTCTAACGTGCCCGTTGAATACCTCGACCTGAAGGAGGTGTTCAGTAAGTCCCGTGCTGCTTCTCTTCCTCCGCATCGTCCCTATGACTGTGCAATAGAATTATTGCCAGGTGAGTCTCCGCCTAAAGGCAAGTTATATTCACTCTCTGTTCCTGAGAGGGAGGCTATGGAGAGATACATCTCTGGTTCTCTGGCATCTGGATTCATTCGTCCTTCCTCTTCTCCAGTGGGGGCGGGGTTCTTCTTTGTGGAGAAGAAGGACGGATCTCTGCGTCCTTGCATTGATTACCGTGGGTTGAATAACATCACAGTGAAGAATACCTATCCCTTACCGTTGATGTCCTCCAGCCTTTGAAAGGTTACAGGGAGCATCCGTGTTCACTAAGTTGGATTTACGTAATGCATATCATTTGGTTCGCATAAGGGGGGGGGACGAATGGAAGACCGCGTTTAACACCCCCAGAGGGCACTTCGAATATTTGGTCATGCCTTTTGGGCTATCCAACTCCCCAGCGGTTTTCCAGGCACTCGTAAATGACGTGCTGAGAGATATGATTGATCAGTTCATATATGTTTACCTGGATGACATACTGATTTTTTCTTCTTCTCTCCAGGAACACGTTCAGCACGTCAGACGAGTGCTTCAGAGGTTGTTGGAGAATGGACTTTTTGTCAAGGCGGAGAAATGCATTTTTCATGCACAATCCGTTCCATTCCTAGGTTACATCGTCTCGACTGAAGGTATTCGCATGGATCCTGACAAGGTTAAGGGTGTGGTGGATTGGCCAAGCCCAGATTCCCGTAAGGCCCTACAGAGGTTTCTGGGATTCGCCAATTTCTACCGGCGTTTCGTTCGCAACTTTAGCCAGATAGTCGCTCCTCTTACCGCCTTAACCTCCCCCAGAGTGACGTTCAGGTGGTCCGATACAGCCGAGGCTGCATTCGTCAAACTCAAGAGCCGCTTTGTTTCGGCTCCCATCCTCATAGCTCCCGATCCCTCGCGTCAGTTCGTGGTGGAGGTGGACGCTTCAGAGGTGGGGGTAGGTGCGGTACTTTCCCAACGTTCCTCTTCTGACGACAAGATGCACCCTTGCGCGTTCCTTTCCCATCGGTTATCACCTGCGGAACGCTACTACGACATTGGCAACAGAGAGTTGTTGGTAGTGAAGTTAGCACTGGAGGAGTGGCGCCATTGGTTAGAGGGTTCGGGGTACCTTTTATAGTTTGGACCGATCACAAAAATTTGGAATATATCAGAACCGCCAAGCGACTCAACTCCAGGCAGGCGCGGTGGGCACTCTTTTCGGACGTTTTGACTTCTCTCTCTCGTATCGCCCGGGTTCCAAGAATGTCAAACCCGATTCCCTTTCTCGCATTTTTGACCATTCCGAACGCCCATCCACTCCCGAGTGCATCCTACCCGGGACCCTAGTGGTCTCCACACTCACATGGGAGGTTGAATCGAGGGTCAAAACGGCCTTAGAAGGGGTAACGCCTCCGCCCGGTTGCCCGCCTAATCGGTTGTTTGTGCCGGAGGGGTGTCGGTCCGATGTTATTCGGTGGGGGCATTGCTCCAACGTTGCGTGTCATCCAGGAGTCAGTCGCACTAGCTTTTGGTTAAGCAACGCTTTTGGTGGCCACTGATGGCTCGTGACATTCACAGTTTTGTCTTGGCTTGCTCGGTTTGTGCCACTGGGAAGACTTCTAATCGACCCCCAGATGGGTTACTCCAACCGCTGTCGGTCCCTTCGAGACCCTGGTCCCACATCGCGCTAGATTTTGTTACCGCACTCCCGCCCTCCCAGGGCAAGACGGTTGTTTTGACCGTGGTGGACCGGTTCTCGAAGGCGGCTCATTTTATTCCCTTGCCTAAATTACCATCTGCCAAGGAGACAGCGGTAACTGTCGTGGATCACGTCTTTCGCTTACATGGTCTGCCGATGGACGTAGTTTCTGACAGGGGGCCCCAATTTGTGTCCAAGTTTTGGCAAGAGTTTTGTAGGTTACTGGGAGCGAGTGTCAGCCTGTCTTCAGGGTTTCATCCCCAGAGCAACGGTCAAGCGGAGAAGGCCAACCAAGATTTGGAGAGAGTGTTGCGATGTTTGGTTTCTAAGAATCCCTCTTCCTGGAGTCAACAACTCTCTATGGTTGAGTACGCTCACAATTCGTTGCCAGTGGCAGCCACGGGTCTCTCTCCGTTTGAGTGTAGTTTAGGTTACCAGCCACCTATCTTTCCCAGTACGGAGTCCGAGGTGTCTGTTCCCTCCGCTCACGCTTTCATCCAGAGGTGCCGTCACGCATGGAGCAGAGCCCGTGAGACTCTTCTCCAGGTGGGGGCGCGCACCAAGACTAAGGCCGATCGCCACCGGTCGAAGCCTCCGGTATACGTCGTTGGCCAAAGAGTGTGGCTTTCTACTAAGAACATTCCACTCCGATCCGTTTCGAACAAGCTTGCCCCCAAATTTATCGGCCCGTTCAAAGTCACCAGGATCATTAGTCCGGTGGCGGTCTGGCTCCAGCTTCCTCCGGCGTATAGGAGAATTCATCCTACCTTTCATGTGTCTAAAATAAAACCTGTGTTTCAGGCACGCATTAACCCACCGGTCCCGGTTCCCCCGCCGCCACGACTTGTTGATGGGGAACCCACCTTTTCTGTCAATCGTATTTTGGACTCTAGAAGGAGAGGACGCGGATTCCAGTACCTGGTGGACTGGGAGGGTTACGGCCCGGAGGAGAGAAGTTGGGTACCTGCTAGGGACATTCTGGATCACTCCCTTATCGATGATTTCAATCGACAGGTAAATTCGCCTGGGAACGCCAAGAGGCGTTCCTAGGGGTGGGGGTATTGTCACGGTTCATGAATCCACTGCCTCCTTTTCTCTCTCTCTCTCTCTCTCTCCCGTGTTTGTGTGGGCGTGGTTCCCAATCTCGGCCTGATTGTCTGCGCCAGCTGGAATCACTTATCTTCCCTTTATATGTTCTGTAACCAGTGTTTCTTGTTGTCAGATCGTTGTTACTTCCCTGAGGTTGTGTCGTGTGTCCGTACTCATCTCTCGCCGCCCTTGTGTGGATTATCTGCTGTGCTCCTTCCTACCCATCCGGACACTCTCACCTGGGTTTCTCAGCACGCTCACATAGGAGGATGCGCCCTAGTCCCTGGGTCGGATTCCGTCTGAGTACAGTCTGTCTGTCCTGTTGCTGCTGTAACCTGTATTCATTAAACCATCGTTGCTTGCATCTTGCATCCGCCTCTGTATTGTTACATAAGAAGGATATCAAAGCATCTAAAACCTGAAATACTATTTCTACATTGTAGCATTTTGTTATAATCATAGATCAGCACATCAACTTAAGCAGCCCTGTTGTCTATAAGCTGTTCAACATCAAGAAAACATCCCTTCATAAAGAGGACATATACAGTATAAAGAAACAGGGCGTGTGATCACATCTCCTTGGCCCTGTGTATGGCCTTAATTAGATTTTTTTTTTTTTTTGCATTAATTCTGCCTGGTTTCAGGGTTAAAACAGAAACAACTCAAATGGTTAAGTGTAGGTATTAATTCCTAGTGGTTAAGGTTAGGGCTATGGTTTGGGGAAGGATTAAAACAAAATAATGATCATCAACTATTCTCATGGCTTGCTAGAGCATTGTGAATTGTGTTGGTGCAGTGGTCTAAGTAGTGCCCTCTTACTCTGAGCATCACGAGTTTGTGCCCAGTGCTGGGCAATCATTTATTCTATTCTTTGTGAGCACCGAGGAAAGCATATATCCAGGGGCGCAACTTTGGTTTAAGAAACTGCGGGAACATAATTATACATTTTATTTACATTTGATTTTTATCCAGTCCGATAAACACCCGACTGCTCGGAGGTGTCCGCATGGTCCTAAATCACACTGTTGCCTTGTTTTGTATCACATTCCAATGATAAAACTGTGGGGACCAAAAGGCAATTTCAGAATGTGTTGGGGAGGGGCATCCCCCCCCCATTCCCAGTGAAAGTTGCGCCCCTGCATATATCAATGTTCTCAGGACCTTTTCAAACGTCTGAAATCCGCCATCTATGTATGGCCACACATAAAGAAACATTCATACATGAGTGCTTTGTTCATTCTTCTCTTTTGCTCTAGACAGCTGGCTGTTGATCTGTATAAGGACTTTTAAGACCTGTGCTGCGACTGTAGATAGGAGTGTAGACGAGAGATTGGCGGGGCACGCACACAGATTGGCGGAGCAAGAGGCAACGGAGCGGGCCACTGTCATTAACGTGCCCATCGCTGTTATTGCAGGCCTAATGACATCCTTCTCAGACGGCATGCTGGGAAAACGGAGGCGGGAGGCCCGGCTCTATCGTCTGCCGGCACCAGCCGCCCCTCCCATCAAAGAGCATTGTAACATGTCTCTTCCTTTTCCTGAACGAGGGACACACACACACTCTTCTCTCTCTTTTCCTCCCACAAAAAGGAGAGACACAGGCCCTCCAGATAATGTCTTTCACGGTTCAGCGGCTGTACAGGGCTTCCCTCCTGCCTCCCTGACATGGGAAAATGAATAGTTCCTTTTTGAAACAAATTGGCATTACACCCCTCAATGAATTAATGCCTGGATGCTTCTCCCCGCCTTGACATGGGGGATGGGGACAGGGGTTTGTGAGGCGATAAAATATAAAGATCCATCTGACAGCGTTTCATTTTTCAATCTTTTTGTATATGAATGTGTGTGAGAGGGACAGAGAAGCAGACAGAAAGGAGAAAAGAAAGAGAGACTAAAGGAAGGAAGAGGGGGGAGGAAGAGTGTGCGTTTGTGTATAAATGTTCGGAGGATTGTAAAGATAAGCATGAGTGTGTGTGGAGCACCACCCCCTACTAGTGCTGGCACATGACTGCAGTTTAAATGGGGCTGAGAGTCCTTTGTGAGGATAAATAATATAGAGCAACACATTATGACCCAAGGAACACAGAGGAGTCACTGTGCTGTCTCTGGTCCTACGCAACACTCCATTACTGTAGGCTAGGATCTAGCATGGATCCCAAATGGCACCCTATTCCCTATATATATTTAATGTGAAATTATCAAGCAGAATGGTTGCAATTTCCTTTCTCATTTTTATGACTGCAGTTGTCCCAAAGCTTTGTATAAGGAGGGTTCTTTTTTGATGTTGACAAAGTCAAATTGAATGAATGTCATAGAGACAGAGACGATATTAAAAACATCATATATTTGTGGAAATGAAGTTAATTGGCATTTAAACATTTCCAAAGTATCTAAATACATACTCTTGGCAAGTGCATATCTCCCCCAGGAAAAACAAAAAACCATGACATTTTCCTTGTTGCGTTCATGTTAAATCAAAACATAGAATAATACATTGGTAGCACTTAAACAGGCAAATCAAAGGCAAAACATGTTGATTGTAGTTTCTAGACAGCTTGTGTTAAAAGCCTAAGAAATCCTACTTGTGTTTGTTTCCTTTGACTTGTAGAGCGGCCACAAACAAAGAGGATCGCTGACGTCAAATGGATTGTGCTACCAACAGGCCACATCATGTGTATAAGGTTACTGACATGTCAGACAGTATGAACATAAATGCATACAAATATAAAACTAAAACTAGACCAAATAGCACCAAAACAGAAGTGATACAAGACCTGTATGGCAAAACTATTTCAATTCAACGGTGATGAGAGATTGTATAAGAAATACTCGACACCACTGAATACTCAACAGTGTATGTAAGCCGGGCATTGAAAATATAGCAAGATCCCAGATCTGTTGGTGCTGTGCAGCCAACTCTAATGCAGCCAACTCTTCTTGTTTGTGACAGCACAAACAGATCTGGGAACAGACTACTGAGAACATCACACTGTATTCTGATTAGTGTATGAAAATAGATCTGAGGGAAAAAGTTTGGTTGGTCAAGTTCATAAAAACATCAAGCAGGCACATATCCTTTAACAGTCTGACTGGACTGGTCCAGCCAGGCACTTTCCCTGGGTTTTATATTTATTTGATTTCATCTCTGCTGCAAATTAAATCCAGGATGGATGCCCCTGAAAACACAAATCTATTACTGGGCCCCACTGAATGAAAACCGTCTCTGTCAGAATACATTGATGTGCTTTTTCATTAAGTTCTTATATACAAACCATAGAAAAACATTTTAGAATATATAACCTAGAATAGATTCTAGATTGTATATTTATATGATAAAACCTACATATCAGTGACATCTCCAGTTACCATAGCGAGTGTGAGGGTTCAGCCCTGTCCCGTTTGAAAATAAAAACTATTCCCTCTAAAAGATAACCAAATGCATTCTGTTCTCTAAAATATACTGTTCCTCTGGCTACAAAACTAACGTGGGTAGTACCTCTGTGCTCTGTCCCATATCTTACTGAAGAGAAAAGATGAGTTAGCATGGTCCCAGATCTGTTTGGGCCATCTTGTGGTTGTGCTGCAAAAAAGCACAAACAGATCTGGGACCAGGCTAGAGATAAGCAGTAATGGCAGTAAAACGGTGAGACACTGCAGACTGTCCTGTTTGCTACAGATCTTTCAAGCGGAATTGACGACACTGACCATCCGGTGACCACTAACATTTGATCATTGTGCTCAAGATGTGGTAAAACTGTTTTGTTTCAGTTGGGAATTTCGGTTGGGAATTTGTGCTCTGTCGTTTCCTCTTGGACAGAATCGTCCTCTTCGTCCTCATGTTCCTCCTGAAACATAAAACAATGTATAAATCGGATCAACACAGAATATTCAAAGTCCCCAAAATGGGTCTGTAGAAGGTGAAACATATCAAAGTCCTTTAGACCATAGTTGGACAAATCACATCCTAACTCACAACCACAAATTAGATTTTTAGAAAGGTCTGTCAAAATACCAACAGGGATAAGTAGTTAGTGTTGGTAGGTTAGTGTCGTGCCGGTGTTAGTTAGTGCTGACTTCCCTGCTAACAACACTGCTCAGCAGCCATTTCCTATTAAAACATAGAGCTGTAGAGAGGCTGGGCCCAGAGGGGGCAGGCGACAGCAGCAACAGTGACTAAACGACTCTGACAGATGCAATTATCTCCATCTCTAGAGGTTAATATACACACTGAGTTAGAACCACATCTACACACTATACACACTGTTAGAAACAGCGGGCCTTTACATCCACACCAAGAATCTACACTAGGCCTACACCTCATGTAGGTCTGTCCATCTGCACGTTCGTGTGTATGTACCGTGGGGCAAAAAAGTATTTAGTCAGCCACCAATTGTGCAAGTACTCCCACTTAAAAAGATGATCGAGGCCTGTAATTTTCATCATAGTTACACTTCAACTATGACAGACAAAATGAGAAAAAAAATCCAGAAAATCACATTGTAGGATTTTTAATGAATTTATTTGCAAATTATGGTGGAAAATGAGTATTTGGTCAAAAACTTTTGTTAATCTCAATACTTTGCCAACAAAGTATTGAGATTAAGGGCCTTAATCTAAAATTGATTAAATTTTTCCCTCATCAATCTACACGCAATACCTCACAATGACAAAGCGAAAACAGGTTTTTAGAATTTTTGCTAATTTATTAAAAATTAAAAACAGAAATACCTTATTTACTTATTTATAACTATTCAAACCCTTTACTATGAGACTTGAAATTGAGCCCAGGTGCAACTTGTTTCCATTGATCATCCTTGAGATGTTTCTACAACTTGATTGGAGTAGACCTGTGGTAAAATCAATTGATTGGACATGATTTGGAAAGGCACACACCTGTCTATATAAAGTCCCACAGTTGACAGTGCATGTCAGAGCAAAAACCAAGCCATGTGGTCGAAGGAATTGTCCGTAGAGCTCTGGGACAAGATTGTGTAGAGGCACAAATCTGGGGAAGGGTACTAAAAAATGTCTGCAGCATTGAAAGTCCCCAAGAACACAGTGGCTTCCATCATTCTAAAAAGTTTGGAACTGCCAAGACTCTTCCTAGATCTGCCCACCCGGCCAAACTGAGCAATCGGGGGAGAAGGGCCTTGGTCAGGGAGGTGACCAAAAACCTGATGGTCACTCTGACAGAGCTCCAGAGTTCCTCTGTGGAGATGGGAGAACCTTCCAGAAGGACAACCATCTCTGCAACACTCCACCAATCATGTCTTTATGGTAGAGTGGCTAGATGGAGGCAACTCAGTAAAAGGCACATGACAGCCCGCTTGGAGTTTGCCAGAAGGCACCTAAAGGACTCTCAGACCATGAGAAACAAGATTCTCTGGTCTGATGAAACCAAGATGGAACTCTTTGGTCTGAATGCCAAGCATCACGCCTGGAGGAAACCTGGCACCATCCCTATGGTGAAGCATGGTGGTAGCAGCATCATGTTGTGGGGATGTCTTTCCGCGGTGGAGACTAGTCAGACTAGTCAGGATTGAAGGAAAGATGAACAGAGTTATGTACAGAGAGATCCTTGATGAAAACGTGCTCCAGAGCGCTCAGGACCTCAGACTGGGGCGAAGGTTCACCTTCCAACAAGACAATGACCCTAAGCACACAGCCAAGACAAAGCATGAGGGCTTTGGGACAAGTCTCTGAATGTCCCTGAGTGGCCCAGACAGAGCCCGGACTTGAACCCAATTGAACATCTCTAGACAGACCTGAAAATAGCTGTGCAGCGACGCTCCCCATCCAACATGACTTACAGGTGTGCCAAGCTTGTAGCGTCATACCCAAGAAGACTCAAGGCTGTAATCGCTGCCGAAGGTGCTTCAACAAGGTACCTGAGTAAAGGTTCTGAATACTTACGTAAATGTGATTTATTTTATTCTAAAAATCTGTTTTTGCTTTGTAATTATGGGGTATTGTGTGTAGATTGATGAGGGGAAAAAACAATTTAATACATTTTAGAATAAGGCTGTAATGTAACAAAATGTGGAAAAAGTCAATGGGTCTGAATACTTTCCGAATGCACTGTATATTTACAGTACCAGTAAAAAGTTTGGACACACCTACTCATTCAAGGGTTTTTCTTAAATAGTACTATTTTCTACATTGTAGAATAATAGTGAAGACATCAAAACTATGAAATAACATATGGAATCATGTAGTAACCAAAAATAATGAAACAAATCAAAGTATATTTTATATTTGAGATTCTTCAAAGTAGCCACCCGTTGCCTTGATGGCAGCTTTGCACACTCTTGGCATTCTCTCAACCAGCTTCATGAGGAATGCTTTTCCAACAGTCTTGAAGGTGTTCCCACATATGCTGAGAACTTGTTGGCTGCTTTTCCTTCACTCTGCGGTCCAACTCATCCCAAACCATCTCAATTTGGATGAGGTCGGGTGATTGTGGAGGCCAGGTCCTTCTTGGTCAAATAGCCCTTAGGTGGGAGGTGTGTTTTGGGTCATTGTCCTGTTGAAAAACAAATGATAGTCCAGCTAAGTGCAAACCAGATGGGATGGCGTATCGATGCAGAATTCTGTGGTAGCCATGCTGGTTAACTGTGCCTTGAATTCTAAATAAATATCAGACAGTTTCACCAGCAAAGTACCCCCACACCATCACACCTTCTCCTCCATGCTTCACAGTGGGAACCCCACATGCGGGGATCATCCGTTCACCTACTCTGCGTCTCACAAAGACACGGAGGTTGGAACCAAAAATGTGAAATTTAGAATCATCAGACCAAAGGACCGATTTCCACTGGTCTACTGTCCATTGCTCGTGTTTCTTGGCCCAAGAAAGTCTCTTCGTATTATTATTAGTGTCCTTTAGTAGTGGTTTCATTGCAGCAATTCAACCATGAAGGCCTGATTTACACAGTCTCCTCTGAACAGTTGTGGTTGAGATGTGTCTGTTACTTGAACTCTGTGAAGCATTTATTTGGGCTGTCATCTGAGGTGCAATTAACTCTAATGAACTTATCCTCTGCAGCAGAGGTAACTCTGGGTCTTCCTTTCCTGTGGCGGTCCTCATGAGAGCCAGTTTCATCATAGCGCTTGATGTTTTTTGTGACTGCACTTGAAGAAACTTTCAAAGTTCATTAAATTTGCCAGATTGACTGACCTTCATGTCTTAAATTAATGATGGACTGTCATTTCTCTTTGCTTATTTCAGCTGTTCTTGCCATAATATGGACTTACTCTTTTACCAAATAGGGCTATCTTCTGGATACCACCCCTACCTTGTCACAACACAACTGATTGACTCAAACGCATTAAGAAGGAAAGACATTCCACAAATTAACTTTTAATAAGGCACACCTGTTAATTTAAATGCATTCCAGGTGATTACCTCATGAAGCTGGTTGAGAGAATGCCAAGAGTGTTTCAAGCTGTCATCAAGGCAAAGGGTGGCTACTTTGAAGAATCTCAAATATGAAATAGATTTAGATTTATTTAACACTTATTTGCTTACTACTTGATTCCATATGTGTTATTTCATAGTTTTGATGTCTTCACTATTATTCTACTATGTAGAAAATGAATGAGAAGGTGTGTCCAAACTTTTGACTGGTACTGGATATATATATTTTCTTTCTAAGATGCACATTCTCTCCTCTCCTCAGTTCCTGAATTCATGTGCTGCTGCTGTAGGGAGGGGGGCATTGTCTAGGCAACTGAAGACTGGTTTGCTACAACACCTTGCTTGTTTCAGCAAGGAGCAACAAAGTTTGGACTCAACCTCACGAATGCCCGGCCGTTCAGTCATCTGTTCGTTCCACAAAAAAATAACTTTGTTATGACGATTATTTTGTTTTTATGAGTCTTCATCCATAACCCTATTTCCTATGGTATTTATTATAACACAAGAGCAAATCTCCCAAACCTCCCAAGTGCACTTCAACAGCAGCTAATTGGGCGAATTGAGTATCTAAACATCAAGCCCCCTCCCAGGTATTCAGAGTATCTCTCGCCACATACAGTATCTAAGGATGCGTCCCAAATGGCACCTTTTCACCTATCTAGTACACTACTTTTATCCAGAGCCCTATGGGCCCTCCCTATTGGCCCGGTGAATAGGGTGAACTGGGACTAGGGTGCCAATTGGGACACAGCCTAACTACGTAGCAGGATCCCCCAGGCTTGTTAACTATAAGACAGTAACTGTGGAGTCATAAATCAACCAGGGGCCAGAGTTTAGTTCTGGTTCATATATCACCCTGTAACTCACACAAACCTTGTCTGTGTCTGCACCTCTCTGGACACACTTTTGATATGCAGCCTGCCCCTGGTGAAAAATGCCTTACTTTTTCCTGAACTCAGGATACTTCTCTACTTCCCTCCTCCGCTCGGTCCTTGTGGGCCGATATAAATCTATCGTTGCCGGGGACGACATGTTGTGAACCCCGGCCGCCGTACATATCGGCCTGTGCCATCCACCAAATCTCTCTGACAAGCCTGCCAATTTTCCAATTACCTGTGGTACCATTCACTATCACATCCCCAGGCAGATCTCTCTCGCTCTCCCTCTTTCTCCTTCCTTGATGTAGTGTCTGTCCCTGGAGAGAAGGGGGAGGGGAGACACCCCTGTTCCTGGCCTCTTGGGGACTGATTTGCAGGGCCTGCTGCTAATCTCCTCCTCTCCCCTCCATCCACCTCCCTCCCAGGAGTATGACGGCACTACACAATATATACTGAAGGAACTAAGGAGAGAGATGGCCAATAGAAACATAGAAACGTGCTGATATGATCATTACTATCACTGCTGTGGGATTCATTAGAGACGCCATTGGAAATGGAGGACAAGTAACTAACCACAACTCTATGCTGTGGTGTACCCTTTCCATTATGACCACGGCCATTAGATCTGGCACCAAGCTAGGAGAAACCCTGGGCCTGTTCCGTAACAGAAACAGGAGAGTGAGATAGTGGGTCCAGCCTTGTGTCAGGGTCCCTGACAGACAGAGTGATATTTGCTCTGTGAGGAGCAGAATGGAGAGGCAGAGAGCCACCAGAAAGATGTCTCAGAGGGTCTGGTGAAAGGGAGAGAGCAGTGGAGGAAGAGGGGATAAGAGGGAGAAACTGACAGGCTCTGGCATATCTCCATCCCTACCCTCTGGAAGAGAGGTAGGGGGATGGAGGGGATGGGAGAAAGAGAGAGACAGGAAGGGAGAGCTCTCCATGGGTCCCCAGCCCTCTGGCACCAGCAGCATATACAGATGATAATGAAATGCCATACTTTTTATTCTAATTGAGTTTGGTGTTCTTAAAGGGCATGCAGAGCCTGTCGTCCACCGCGCTCCTGCTTTCTCACACACTGCTACTGCTGCTCTCAACATGTGAGTCTGGAAGGAGAGGAGGAGGAGAGGAGAGAAGGTGGGTAGAGAGGGGGGGGAGAGAGAGAAACAGGGAGACTACTCCCCCCACACAGGAGAAGGAGAGGAGGAGGAGAGGAAAGAAGGAGGGTAGAGAGGAGGGGAAGAGAGAGAAACAGGGAGACTACTCCCCCCACAAGGAGAGCAAGGAGGAGAGGAGGAGGAGAGCAAAGAGAGGACAGAAGTGAACCCTAGGTGGCAACAAAGGCTCATGGAGCTGCTAATGTGCATGAGGCTGAGACCCCCGCTGCCTGGTAGGAAGAACGACATTGCTCTAAAAGACGAGTGAAGCACCCCCCCTCCTCACTCCCTCCCTCCCGCCCACACACGCCATGCAGGCAACTTCATAAAGCGGGATTAAAAATAATGCTGTAAAAGAAAATGTAAATGTCCAACGCTGCATGTCTCATTCTTTAATGAGCTTTAGCACTGGTCCTTTATCAAGCCGGCGCAGTCCTCAAAAGAATTAGCAGCTAATTAGTATGACTTATTTTCCTTATCGTGTTTTCTGCTTTTATTGTATTTAGTAGTGTGGTTGTCTGTGGTGCACTGTGTGTGTGTGTGTGTGTGTGGTGGAGGAAGCAGTGCTATGGTACTGGGTTTCTTTGATAGGTGCTGCTGGGTGGTTCTGGGGGGTTCACAGCATCCCAGCAAGGTATTGATGCTCCTAGAGCCACATGAAAACACCCACAGTGTGAACAACATTAAAGCACACAAATAACTACCGATCAAAACACCTCATGTGACCCAAACTAAAGACCAAAAAAGAGCACACACAGGCAGACACACACTGGTGTGAAGCCCTGTGTGTATTCATAGTCATCAAACACTATTTTTTCATAAAGATGTTTCAATTCCAATGGCACAAAACAAATGGATTAAGCCAATGAAGAGTCGTGTGTCTGTGTGAAGAGCTGTGTGCCTGTGTGTGAAGAGCTGTGTGTCAAGAGCTGTGTGTCTGTGTGTGAAGAGTTGTGTGTCTGTGTGTGAAGAGTTGTGTGTCTGTGTGTGAAGAGCTGTGTGCCTGTGTGCGAAGAGCTGTGTGCCTGAAGAGCTGTGTGCCTGTGTGCGAAGAGCTGTGTGCCTGAAGAGCTGGGTGCCTGTGTGTGAAGAGCTGTGTGTGAAGAGCTGTGTGCCTGTGTGTGAAAAGTTGTGTGTGTGTGAAGTTGTGTGTCTGTGTGAAGAGCTGTGTGCCTGTGTGTGAAGAGCTGTGTGTCTGATGAGTCGTGTGTGCATGTGTGTCAATGTTTGAGCATGAATATGTGTATAAGTGTGTGTGTGTATGAGAGTGGGAGGTTATGAGCGTGAATGTGTGTGTGTGTATGAGAGTGGGAGGTTATGAGTGTGAATGTGTGTGTGTATGAGAGTGGGAGGTTATGAGCGTGAATGTGTGTGTGTGTGTGTGTGTGTGTGTGTGTGTGTGTGTGTGTGTGTGTGTGTGTGTGTGTGTGTGTGTGTGTGTGTGTGTGTGTGTGTGTGTGTGTGTGTGTGTGTGTGTGTGTGTGTGTGTGTGTGTACTGGTGTGTACTGGTGTGTTTTAAAGCCTCTTTTGCCATTCAGGTGAGGACACAATAGCATTGGTTGGGTCATAAACAGTCGCTTCATTAGCTTGCTCAGACTGTGCGTTACGCGCTACATTTAACCCCCTCTCACTCACACACTCCGCCTCTTCTCCTCTCTCCCCTCCTCTACCTCGCTCTTCTCTTCTCCAGTCCTCTTCTCCCTCACTTTTCCCTCCCCTCCCCTCTCCTCTCTTCCCTACTCTTCTCCCTCTCCTAATGTCTTCCTTTCCATTGCTCCCTACACACCACCGCCCAGCCAAACCAGTTACCAGAAAGCAGCACAATTACATTTCATGACTGGGCATATTTGTGATTCCCATTTCATTTATTACAAAGGGCATTCATTAATCTCCCTTCCTTTCCGAGAAGTGGAATTTCATTTTAGTGAGCCGTGACAGATACTGAGGTGAGCCTACCAGGCCAGGTCTAATTTAATCAGAGGTAAAATGCACAAGCGGGAGGTTTTTTATCCTCTGTTTGATAAGCGCTGATGCTCACAGGGAAAGTATATGGTGGTGGTGGGAAGAGAAGTCATTTCTCTCTGTTTCCAATTTCAACCATTTAAAAAGTGGCACGGAATCATAAATAGCGGCTAAAGTGCTTGGTAGGAATCTGCAGGCCAAATTGGCCCAAGTGCCTCCTCCATTATCTCTGAGTGCTGGAGAGGAGAAACAAATCAGGAACTAATAAAAACAACAGAAACATCAAAGAAGCGGAACATGAGGGACCAGAGGACAAGCCAATGAGAAGCCTGGCAGCTTGAGAGATTGTTGACTGCTGAATGTGGCTATGAAGGACTGGAAAGAGCACTAAGATGCATTCCAATAATCTCTTCTTTCTCTTGTGCACTTGTTCACTTCCCTCCACGTATTTGACAGGAAATGACTGTCGCAAGTAGTGAACACGTCAGGAGGAATAATTCATTATTGGGAAATACCCCTAGAGAGGTAATATATGGTGATTAAACTACAGGACTCTACACTAAAGAGGTTGACTGGTCTGTTGACTGGTCATCTAACTACACGGCACTAGAGAGAGGTACTGTACTGTTGACTGGTCATCTAACTACAGAACACATGAGAGGTACTGTACTGTTGACTGGTCATCTAACTACAGGACACTAGAGAGGTACTGTACTGTTGACTGGTCATCTAACTACAGGACACTACACTAGTCTCTCTCTAGACTATTATATGATGGACATGAGAGTACAGTCTCTCTCTCTCTCTAGACTATTATATTATGGACATGAGAGTAGTCTCTCTCTCTCTCTAGACTATTATATTATGGACATGAGAGTAGTCTCTCTCTCTCTCTCTCTCTCTAGACTATTATATTATGGACATGAGAGTAGTCTCTCTCTCTCTCTCTCTAGACTATTATATTATGGACATGAGAGAAGTCTCTCTCTCTAGACTATTATATTATGGACATGAGAGTACAGTCTCTCTCTCTCTCTAGACTATTATATTATGGACATGAGAGTAGTCTCTCTCTCTCTCTAGACTATTATATTATGGACATGAGAGTAGTCTCTCTCTCTCTCTCTCTCTAGACTATTATATTATGGACATGAGAGTACAGTTTCTCTCTCTAGACTATTATATTATGGACATGAGAGTAGTCTCTCTCTCTCTCTAGACTATTATATTATGGACATGAGAGTACAGTCTCTCTCTCTAGACTATTATATTATGGACATGAGAGTACAGTACTATTATATTATGGACATCTCTCTCTCTCTAGACTATTATATTATGGACATGAGAGTACAGTCTCTCTCTCTCTCTCTCTCTCTAGACTATTATATTATGGACATGAGAGTACAGTCTCTCTCTCTCTAGACTATTATATTATGGACATGAGAGTACAGTGTCTCTCTCTCTCTCTAGACTATTATATTATGGACATGAGAGTACAGTACAGTAGACTATTATATTATGGACTCTCTCTCTAGACTATTATATTATGGACATGAGAGTACAGTCTCTCTCTCTCTCTAGACTATTATATTATGGACATGAGAGTACAGTCTCTCTCTCTCTCTAGACTATTATATTATGGACATGAGAGTACAGTGTCTCTCTCTCTAGACTATTATATTATGGACATGAGAGTACAGTGTCTCTCTCTCTCTAGACTATTATATTATGGACATGAGAGTACAGTGTCTCTCTCTCTCTAGACTATTATATTATGGACATGAGAGTACAGTGTCTCTCTCTCTCTAGACTATTATATTATGGACATGAGAGTACAGTCTCTCTCTCTCTAGACTATTATATTATGGACATGAGAGTACAGTCTCTCTCTCTAGACTATTATATTATGGACATGAGAGTACAGTCTCTCTCTCTCTAGACTATTATATTATGGACATGAGAGAGACTATTATATTATGGACATGAGAGTCTCTCTCTCTCTAGACTATTATATTATGGACATGAGAGTACAGTCTCTCTCTCTCTAGACTATTATATTATGGACATGAGAGTACTCTAGACTATTATATTATGGACATGAGAGTACAGTCTCTCTCTCTCTCTCTAGACTATTATATTATGGACATGAGAGTACAGTCTCTCTCTCTAGACTATTATATTATGGACATGAGACTATTATATTATGGAGTACAGTCTCTCTCTCTCTCTAGACTATTATATTATGGACATGAGAGTACAGTCTCTCTCTCTAGATTTACATTTATGGACATTTAAGTCATTTATATTATGGACATGAGAGTACAGCTCTTATCCAGACTATTATATTATGGACATGAGAGTGTCAGTTTCTCTCTCTATGACTATTATATTATGGACATGGAGTACAGTTTCACTTTAGACTATTATATTATGTGCATCTAGGTCTATTATATTATGGACATGAGAGGGGACTATTATATTATGGACATGAGAGTACAGTTTCTCTCTCTCTAGACTATTATATTAACATGAGAGTGGGACTATTATATTTCAGGTGTCTCCTCTCTAAGACTATTATATTATGGACATGAGAGTACTGTCTCTCTCTCTAGACTATTATATTATGGACATGAGTTTGTTCCACCAGACTATTATATTATGGACATGGGGTACAGTTTCAGACTATTATATTATGGACATGAGAGTACAGTTTTCTCTGGACTATTATATTATGGACTGAGACAGTTCCTCAGTGGTATTATATTATGGACATGAGCAGGCCAGACTATTATATTATGGACATGAGAGTGCCCTCTGACTATTATATTATGGACATGAGAGTACAGCCTGACTATTATATTATGGACATGAGCCTCTCTCTAGACTAGTATATTATGGACATGAGAGTAGTTCTCTCTCTCTCTCTAGACTATTATATTATGGACATGAGAGTACACCATGGTCTCTCTAGACTATTATATTATGGACATGAGAGTACAGTCTCTCTCTCTCTCTAGACTATTATATTATGGACATGAGAGTACAGTCTTCTCTCTCTGACTTATAGATGGATTATGGACATGAGAGTACAGGAAGACTATTATATTATGGACACCAGATTATATTATGGACATGGGCTCTCTTCTGGACTATTATATTATGGACATGAGAGTACAGCTCTCTAGACTATTATATTATGGACATGAGAGTACAGCAGTAATCTCTCTAGACTATTATATTATGGACATGAGAGTACAGTGCCTCTTAGACTATTATATTATGGACATGAGAGTACTCTCTCTCTCTAGACTATTATATTATGGACATGAGAGTAGTCTCTCTCTCTGTCTGTAGACTATTATATTATGGACATGAGAGTACAGTCCTCTCTCTCTCTAGACTATTATATTATGGACATGAGGGTAGTCTGTCTCTCTCTAGACTATTATATTATGGACATGAGAGTACAGTCTCTCTCTAGACTATTATATTATGGACATGAGAGTAGACAGTCAACTCTCTCTAGACTATTATATTATGGACATGAGAGCAGTCCTCTCTCTAGACTATTATATTATGGAGGAGAGTAGCTCTCTCTCTGACTATTATATTATGGACATGAGGTTCATTATATTATGGACATGAGAGTGATGATCTCTCTCTCTAGACTATTATATTATGGACATCTGCCTCTCTCTCTAGACTATTATATTATGGACATGAGAGTACAGTCTCTCTCTCTAGACTATTATATTATGGACATGATTACTATTATATTATGGACATGAGAGATTAATTGTGTCTCTCTAGACTATTAGCAATGATAGGAGTTTCTCTCTCTAGACTATTATAGGTTATGGACAGAGCCAAGTGACTCTCTCTCTAGACTATTATATTATGGACATGAGAGTACAGTCTCTCTAGACTATTATATTATGGACAGAGCCCTCTCTCTCTAGACTATTATATTATGGACATGAGAGTACAGTTCTCTCTCTCTCGACTGGACATGAGAGTACAGTCTCTTCTCTCTCTCTAGACTATTATATTATGGACATGAGAGTACAGTCTCTGTCTCTAGACTATTATATTATGGACATGAGAGTACAGTCTCTCTCTGCCCAACTCTCTCTCTCTAGACTATTATATTATGGACATGAGGTACAGTATCTCTCTCTAGACTATTATATTATGGACATGAGAGTACAGTCTCTCTCTCTCTCTTAGAGGACATAGTTAGACTATTATATTATGGACATGAGAGTACAGTTTCTCTCTCTAGACTATTATATTATGGACATGAGAGTACAGTCTCTCTCTCTATTATATTATGGACATGAGAGTAGTCTCTCTCTCTAGACTATTATATTATGGACATGAGAGTACAGTCTCAGACTATTATATTATGACATGAGAGTACTCTCTCTGACTATTATATTATGGACATGAGAGTACCTGACTATTATATTATGGACATGAGAGTAAGGTCTCTTCTAGACTATTATATTATGGACATGGCCAGAGTACAGTCTCTCTCTCTCTAGACTATTATATTATGGACATGAGAAGTCTCTCTCTCTCTAGAAATATTATGGACATGAGAGTACAGTTTCTCTCTCTAGACTATTATATTATGGACATGAGAGTACAGTTGTTGACTATTATATTATAGTGTAGGTCTTCTCTCTCTAGACTTTATTATGGACAGGAGAGTGCAGTCTCTCTCTCTAGACTATTATATTATGGACAGGAGAGTACAGTTTCTCTCTCAGACTATTATATTGGATGAGAGTACAGTGAGACTATTATATTATTATGGACATGAGAGTCAGTGTCTCTCTGGTCTAGACTATTATATTATGGACATGGGATAGGGTCAAGCTCTCTCTCTAGACTATTATATTATGGACATGAGAGTACAGTCTCTCTCTCTCTCTAGACTATTATATTATGGACATGAGAGTACAGTCTCTCTCTCTCTCTAGACTATTATATTATGGACATGAGAGTCATCTCTAGAGACTATTATATTATGGACATGAGAGTACAGTTTCTCTCTCTAGACTATTATATTATGGACATGAGAGTACAGTTTCTCTCTCTAGACTATTATATTATGGACATGAGAGTACAGTATTATATTATGGACTCTCTCTAGACTATTATATTATGGACATGAGAGTAGTCTCTCTCTCTAGACTATTATATTATGGACATGAGAGTACAGTCTCTCTCTCTCTCTCTCTCTAGACTATTATATTATGGACATGAGAGTAGTCTCTCTCTCTCTCTAGACTATTATATTATGGACATGAGAGTACTCTCTAGACTATTATATTATGGACATGAGAGTACAGTCTCTCTCTCTAGACTATTATATTATGGACATGAGAGTAGTCTAGACTCTCTCTCTAGACTATTATATTATGGACATGAGAGTACAGTCTCTCTCTCTCTAGACTATTATATTATGGACATGAGAGTACAGTCTCTCTCTCTAGACTATTATATTATGGACAGTACAGTCTCTCTCTCTAGACTATTATATTATGGACATGAGAGTACAGTTTCTCTCTCTAGACTATTATATTATAACATGAGAGTACAGTCTCTCTCTCTAGACTATTATATTATGGACATGAGAGTACAGTCTCTCTCTCTCTAGAATATTATATTATGGACATGAGAGTGGTCTCTCTCTCTCTAGAATATTATATTATGGACATGAGAGTACAGTCTCTCTCTCTAGAATATTATATTATGGACATGAGAGTAGTCTCTCTCTCTAGACTATTATATTATGGACATGAGAGTACAGTCTCTCTCTCTCTCTAGACTATTATATTATGGACATGAGAGTACAGTCTCTCTCTCTCTCTAGACTATTATATTATGGACATGAGAGTACAGTCTCTCTCTCTCTCTAGACTATTATATTATGGACATGAGAGTACAGTCTCTCTCTCTCTCTCTAGACTATTATATTATGGACATGAGAGTACAGTCTCTCTCTCTCTAGACTATTATATTATGGACATGAGAGTACAGTTTCTCTCTCTAGACTATTATATTATGGACATGAGAGTACAGTCTCTCTCTCTCTCTAGACTATTATATTATGGACATGAGAGTACAGTCTCTCTCTCTCTAGACTATTATATTATGGACATGAGAGTACAGTCTCTCTCTCTCTAGACTATTATATTATGGACATGAGAGTACAGTCTCTCTCTCTAGACTATTATATTATGGACATGAGAGTACAGTCTCTCTCTCTAGACTATTATATTATGGACATGAGAGTAGTCTCTCTCTCTCTCTAGACTATTATATTATGGACATGAGAGTACAGTCTCTCTCTCTAGACTATTATATTATGGACATGAGAGTAGTCTCTCTCTCTCTCTCTCTACTATTATATTATGGACATGAGAGTACAGTCTCTCTCTCTAGACTATTATATTATGGACATGAGAGTACAGTCTCTCTCTCTAGACTATTATATTATGGACATGAGAGTACAGTCTCTCTCTCTCTCTCTCTAGACTATTATATTATGGACATGAGAGTACAGTCTCTCTCTCTCTCTCTCTCTAGACTATTATATTATGGACATGAGAGTACAGTCTCTCTCTCTAGACTATTATATTATGGACATGAGAGTACAGTCTCTCTCTCTCTCTAGACTATTATATTATGGACATGAGAGTACAGTCTCTCTCTCTCTAGACTATTATATTATGGACATGAGAGTAGTCTCTCTCTCTCTCTCTAGACTATTATATTATGGACATGAGAGTACAGTCTCTCTCTCTAGACTATTATATTATGGACATGAGAGTACAGTCTCTCTCTCTAGACTATTATATTATGGACATGAGAGTACAGTCTCTCTCTCTCTAGAATATTATATTATGGACATGAGAGTAGTCTCTCTCTCTCTCTCTCTAGACTATTATATTATGGACAGGAGAGTACAGTTTCTCTCTCTCTCTCTAGACTATTATATTATGGACATGAGAGTACAGTCTCTCTCTCTAGACTATTATATTATGGACATGAGAGTACAGTCTCTCTCTCTCTCTCTAGACTATTATATTATGGACATGAGAGTACAGTCTCTCTCTCTCTCTAGACTATTATATTATGGACATGAGAGTACAGTCTCTCTCTCTAGACTATTATATTATGGACATGAGAGTACAGTCTCTCTCTCTCTAGACTATTATATTATGGACATGAGAGTACAGTCTCTCTCTCTAGACTATTATATTATGGACATGAGAGTACAGTCTCTCTCTCTCTCTAGACTATTATATTATGGACATGAGAGTACAGTCTCTCTCTCTAGACTATTATATTATGGACATGGACATGAGAGTACTCTCTCTCTCTCTAGACTATTATATTATGGACATGAGAGTACAGTCTCTCTCTCTAGACTATTATATTATGGACATGAGAGTAGTCTCTCTCTCTCTCTCTAGACTATTATATTATGGACATGAGAGTACAGTCTCTCTCTCTCTCTAGACTATTATATTATGGACATGAGAGTACAGTCTCTCTCTCTCTAGACTATTATATTATGGACATGAGAGTAGTCTCTCTCTCTCTCTCTAGACTATTATATTATGGACATGAGAGTACAGTCTCTCTCTCTCTCTAGACTATTATATTATGGACATGAGAGTACAGTCTCTCTCTCTAGACTATTATATTATGGACATGAGAGTACAGTTTCTCTCTCCAGACTATTATATTATGGACATGAGAGTACAGTGTCTCTCTCTCTCTAGACTATTATATTATGGACATGAGAGTAGTCTCTCTCTCTCTCTCTAGACTATTATATTATGGACATGAGAGTAGTCTCTCTCTCTCTAGACTATTATATTATGGACATGAGAGTAGTCTCTCTCTCTCTAGACTATTATATTATGGACATGAGAGTACAGTCTCTCTCTCTCTAGACTATTATATTATGGACATGAGAGTACAGTCTATTATATTATGGACTCTCTCTCTCTCTAGACTATTATATTATGGACATGAGAGTACAGTCTCTCTCTCTCTAGAGACTATTATATTATGGACATGAGAGTGAGACTATTATATTATGGACAGGAGAGTACAGTCTCTCTCTCTCTAGACTATTATATTATGGACATGAGAGTACAGTCTCTCTCTCTAGACTATTATATTATGGACATGAGAGTACAGTCTCTCTCTCTCTCTAGACTATTATATTATGGACATGAGAGTACAGTCTCTCTCTCTCTAGACTATTATATTATGGACATGAGAGTACAGTCTCTCTCTCTAGACTATTATATTATGGACATGAGAGTACAGTCTCTCTCTCTAGACTATTATATTATGGACATGAGAGTACAGTCTCTCTCTCTAGACTATTATATTATGGACATGAGAGTACAGTCTCTCTCTCTCTAGACTATTATATTATGGACAGGAGAGTACAGTCTCTCTCTAGACTATTATATTATGGACATGAGAGTACAGTGTCTCTCTCTCTCTAGACTATTATATTATGGACATGAGAGTACAGTCTCTCTCTCTCTCTAGACTATTATATTATGGACATGAGAGTACAGTCTCTCTCTCTCTAGACTATTATATTATGGACATGAGAGTACAGTCTCTCTCTCTCTAGACTATTATATTATGGACATGAGAGTAGTCTCTCTCTCTCTAGACTATTATATTATGGACATGAGAGTAGAGACTATTATATTATGGACATGAGAGTACAGTTTCTCTCTCTCTCTAGACTATTATATTATGGACATGAGAGTACAGTATATTATGGACATGAGAGTACTTCTCTCTCTAGACTATTATATTATGGACATGAGAGTACAGTCTCTCTCTCTCTCTCTATTATATTATGGACATGAGAGTACAGTCTCTCTCTCTCTCTAGACTATTATATTATGGACATGAGAGTACAGTCTCTCTCTCTAGACTATTATATTATGGACATGAGAGTACAGTGTCTCTCTCTCTCTAGACTATTATATTATGGACATGAGAGTACAGTGTCTCTCTCTCTCTAGACTATTATATTATGGACATGAGAGTATCTCTCTCTCTCTCTAGACTATTATATTATGGACATGAGAGTAGTCTCTCTCTCTCTCTCTCTACTATTATATTATGGACATGAGAGTAGTCTCTCTCTCTAGACTATTATATTATGGACATGAGAGTAGTCTCTCTCTCTCTCTCTCTCTCTCTCTCTAGACTATTATATTATGGACATGAGAGTAGTCTCTCTCTCTCTCTAGACTATTATATTATGGACATGAGTGTACTAGTTATCAGGAGAGTACTCTCTCTAGACTATTATATTATGGACATGAGAGTAGTAGACTATTATATTATGGACATGAGAGTACAGTGTCTCTCTCTCTCTAGACTATTATATTATGGACATGAGAGTACAGTGTCTCTCTCTCTCTAGACTATTATATTATGGACATGAGAGTAGTCTCTCTCTCTCTAGACTATTATATTATGGACATGAGAGTACAGTTTCTCTCTCTAGACTATTATATTATGGACATGAGAGTACAGTCTCTCTCTCTCTAGACTATTATATTATGGACATGAGAGTAGTCTCTCTCTCTCTAGACTATTATATTATGGACATGAGAGTAGTCTCTCTCTCTCTCTAGACTATTATATTATGGACATGAGAGTACAGTTTCTCTCTCTAGACTATTATATTATGGACAGGAGAGTACAGTTTCTCTCTCTAGACTATTATATTATGGACATGAGAGTACAGTCTCTCTCTCTCTAGACTATTATATTATGGACATGAGAGTACAGTTTCTCTCTCTAGACTATTATATTATAACATGAGAGTACAGTCTCTCTCTCTAGACTATTATATTATGGACATGAGAGTAGTCTCTCTCTCTCTCTCTCTCTCTCTCTAGACTATTATATTATGGACATGAGAGTACAGTCTCTCTCTCTCTCTAGACTATTATATTATGGACAGGAGAGTACAGTCTCTCTCTCTCTAGACTATTATATTATGGACATGAGAGTAGTCTCTCTCTCTCTCTCTCTAGACTATTATATTATGGACATGAGAGTACAGTCTCTCTCTCTCTCTCTCTCTAGACTATTATATTATGGACATGAGAGTACAGTCTCTCTCTCTAGACTATTATATTATGGACATGAGAGTACACATGAGAGTACAGTTCTCTCTCTAGACTATTATATTATGGACATGAGAGTAGTCTCTCTCTCTCTAGACTATTATATTATGGACATGAGAGTAGTCTCTCTCTCTAGACTATTATATTATGGACATGAGAGTAGTCTCTCTCTCTAGACTATTATATTATGGACATGAGAGTACAGTCTCTCTCTCTCTCTCTAGACTATTATATTATGGACATGAGAGTACAGTCTCTCTCTCTCTCTCTCTCTCTCTAGACTATTATATTATGGACATGAGAGTACAGTCTCTCTCTCTCTCTAGACTATTATATTATGGACATGAGAGTAGTCTCTCTCTCTCTCTCTCTAGACTATTATATTATGGACATGAGAGTACAGTCTCTCTCTCTCTAGACTATTATATTATGGACATGAGAGTACAGTCTCTCTCTCTAGACTATTATATTATGGACATGAGAGTACAGTCTCTCTCTCTCTAGACTATTATATTATGGACATGAGAGTACAGTCTCTCTCTCTCTCTAGACTATTATATTATGGACATGAGAGTACAGTTTCTCTCTCTAGACTATTATATTATGGACATGAGAGTACAGTTTCTCTCTCTAGACTATTATATTATGACATGAGAGTACAGTCTCTCTCTCTAGACTATTATATTATGGACATGAGAGTACAGTCTCTCTCTCTCTCTCTCTAGACTATTATATTATGGACATGAGAGTAGTCTCTCTCTCTCTCTAGACTATTATATTATGGACATGAGAGTACAGTCTCTCTCTCTAGACTATTATATTATGGACATGAGAGTACAGTCTCTCTCTCTCTAGACTATTATATTATGGACATGAGAGTACAGTCTCTCTCTCTAGACTATTATATTATGGACATGAGAGTACAGTCTCTCTCTCTCTCTAGACTATTATATTATGGACATGAGAGTACAGTTTCTCTCTCTAGACTATTATATTATGGACATGAGAGTACAGTCTCTCTCTCTAGACTATTATATTATGGACATGAGAGTAGTCTCTCTCTCTCTCTCTAGACTATTATATTATGGACATGAGAGTACAGTTTCTCTCTCTAGACTATTATATTATGGACATGAGAGTACAGTTTCTCTCTCTAGACTATTATATTATGGACATGAGAGTACAGTCTCTCTCTCTCTAGACTATTATATTATGGACATGAGAGTACAGTCTCTCTCTCTCTAGACTATTATATTATGGACATGAGAGTACAGTCTCTCTCTCTCTAGACTATTATATTATGGACATGAGAGTACAGTTTCTCTCTCTAGACTATTATATTATGGACATGAGAGTACAGTCTCTCTCTCTCTCTAGACTATTATATTATGGACATGAGAGTACAGTCTCTCTCTCTCTCTAGACTATTATATTATGGACATGAGAGTACAGTCTCTCTCTCTCTAGACTATTATATTATGGACATGAGAGTACAGTCTCTCTCTCTATTATATTATGGACTCTCTCTCTCTAGACTATTATATTATGGACATGAGAGTACAGTCTCTCTCTCTCTCTCTCTAGACTATTATATTATGGACATGAGAGTAGTCTCTCTCTCTCTCTCTAGACTATTATATTATGGACATGAGAGTACAGTCTCTCTCTCTCTCTAGACTATTATATTATGGACATGAGAGTACAGTCTCTCTCTCTCTCTCTCTAGACTATTATGGACATGAGAGTACAGTCTCTCTCTCTCTCTTAGACTATTAGACTATTATATTATGGACATGAGAGTACAGTCTCTCTCTAGACTATTATATTATGGACATGAGAGTACAGTCTCTCTCTCTCTAGACTATTATATTATGGACATGAGAGTAGTCTCTCTCTCTCTAGACTATTATATTATGGACATGAGAGTAGTCTCTCTCTCTCTCTCTAGACTATTATATTATGGACATGAGAGTAGTCTCTCTCTCTCTCTAGACTATTATATTATGGACATGGAGAGTACAGTCTCTCTCTCTCTAGACTATTATATTATGGACATGAGAGTACAGTCTCTCTCTCTCTCTAGACTATTATATTATGGACATGAGAGTACAGTTTCTCTCTCTAGACTATTATATTATGGACATGAGAGTACAGTTTCTCTCTCTAGACTATTATATTATGGACATGAGAGTACAGTCTCTCTCTCTAGACTATTATATTATGGACATGACTAATATGAGAGTAGTGTCTCTCTCTCTCTAGACTATTATATTATGGACAGGAGAGTACAGTCTCTCTCTCTAGACTATTATATTATGGACATGAGAGTACAGTTTCTCTCTCTAGACTATTATATTATGGACATGAGAGTACAGTCTCTCTCTCTCTCTAGACTATTATATTATGGACATGAGAGTACAGTCTCTCTCTCTCTCTCTCTCTCTCTCTCTCTAGACTATTATATTATGGACATGAGAGTACAGTGTCTCTCTCTCTCTAGACTATTATATTATGGACATGAGAGTACAGTCTCTCTCTCTCTAGACTATTATATTATGGACATGAGAGTACAGTTCTCTCTCTCTAGACTATTATATTATGGACATGAGAGTACAGTTTCTCTCTCTCTAGACTATTATATTATGGACATGAGTACAGTCTCTCTCTCTCTCTAGACTATTATATTATGGACATGAGAGTACAGTCTCTCTCTCTCTCTAGACTATTATATTATGGACATGAGAGTACAGTCTCTCTCTCTCTAGACTATTATATTATGGACATGAGAGTACAGTCTCTCTCTCTAGACTATTATATTATGGACATGAGAGTACAGTCTCTCTCTCTCTAGACTATTATATTATGGACATGAGAGTACAGTCTCTCTCTCTCTAGACTATTATATTATGGACATGAGAGTACAGTCTCTCTCTCTCTCTCTCTACTATTATATTATGGACATGAGAGTACAGTCTCTCTCTCTAGACTATTATATTATGGACATGAGAGTAGTCTCTCTCTCTCTCTCTCTAGACTATTATATTATGGACATGAGAGTACAGTCTCTCTCTCTCTAGACTATTATATTATGGACATGAGAGTACAGTCTCTCTCTCTCTCTCTCTAGACTATTATATTATGGACATGAGAGTAGTCTCTCTCTCTCTAGACTATTATATTATGGACATGAGAGTAGTCTATTATATTATGGACATCTCTCTCTCTCTCTAGACTATTATATTATGGACATGAGAGTACAGTCTCTCTCTCTCTAGACTATTATATTATGGACATGAGAGTACAGTCTCTCTCTCTCTAGACTATTATATTATGGACATGAGAGTAGTCTCTCTCTCTCTCTCTCTAGACTATTATATTATGGACATGAGAGTACAGTCTCTCTCTCTCTAGACTATTATATTATGGACAT
Source organism: Oncorhynchus nerka (assembly GCF_034236695.1). Lineage (NCBI taxonomy): Eukaryota > Metazoa > Chordata > Actinopteri > Salmoniformes > Salmonidae > Oncorhynchus > Oncorhynchus nerka. The sequence goes on from NC_088399.1 coordinate 73,709,140, forward strand.
GAGAGTACAGTCTCTCTCTCTCTAGACTATTATATTATGGACATGAGAGTAGTCTCTCTCTCTCTCTCTCTCTAGACTATTATATTATGGACATGAGAGTACAGTCTCTCTCTCTCTAGACTATTATATTATGGACATGAGAGTACAGTCTCTCTCTCTCTAGACTATTATATTATGGACATGAGAGTACAGTCTCTCTCTCTCTAGACTATTATATTATGGACATGAGAGTACAGTGTCTCTCTCTCTCTAGACTATTATATTATGGACATGAGAGTACAGTCTCTCTCTCTCTAGACTATTATATTATGGACATGAGAGTACAGTCTCTCTCTCTCTAGACTATTATATTATGGACATGAGAGTACAGTCTCTCTCTAGACTCTCTCTCTAGACTATTATATTATGGACATGAGAGTATTATATTATCTCTCTCTCTCTCTCTAGACTATTATATTATGGACATGAGAGTAGTCTCTCTCTCTCTCTAGACTATTATATTATGGACATGAGAGTACAGTCTCTCTCTCTCTCTAGACTATTATATTATGGACATGAGAGTAGTCAGTCTCTCTCTCTCTAGACTATTATATTATGGACATGAGAGTACAGTTATATTATGGACTCTCTCTCTCTAGACTATTATATTATGGACATGAGAGTACAGTCTCTCTCTCTCTCTAGACTATTATATTATGGACATGAGAGTACAGTCTCTCTCTCTAGACTATTATATTATGGACATGAGAGTACAGTCTCTCTCTCTCTAGACTATTATATTATGGACATGAGAGTAGTCTCTCTCTCTCTCTAGACTATTATATTATGGACATGAGAGTACAGTCTCTCTCTAGACTATTATATTATGGACATGATACAGTTTCTCTCTCTAGACTATTATATTATGGACATGAGAGTACAGTTTCTCTCTCTAGACTATTATATTATGGACATGAGAGTACAGTCTCTCTCTCTCTAGACTATTATATTATGGACATGAGAGTACAGTCTATGGACATGAGAGTACAGTTCTCTCTCTAGACTATTATATTATAACATGAGAGTACAGTCTCTCTCTCTAGACTATTATATTATGGACATGAGAGTAGTCTCTCTCTCACTCTCTCTCTAGACTATTATATTATGGACATGAGAGTAGTCTCTCTCTCTCTCTCTAGACTATTATATTATGGACATGAGAGTACAGTCTCTCTCTCTCTCTAGACTATTATATTATGGACATGAGAGTACAGTCTCTCTCTCTAGACTATTATATTATGGACATGAGAGTACAGTCTCTCTCTCTAGACTATTATATTATGGACATGAGAGTACTCTCTCTCTCTAGACTATTATATTATGGACATGAGAGTACAGTTTCTCTCTCTCTAGACTATTATATTATGGACATGAGAGTACAGTCTCTCTCTCTCTCTCTCTCTCTAGACTATTATATTATGGACATGAGAGTACAGTCTCTCTCTCTCTCTAGACTATTATATTATGGACATGAGAGTACAGTCTCTCTCTCTCTCTAGACTATTATATTATGGACATGAGAGTACAGTCTCTCTCTCTCTAGACTATTATATTATGGACATGAGAGTACAGTCTCTCTCTATTATGGACATGAGAGTACAGTCTAGACTATTATATTATGGACATGAGAGTACAGTCTCTCTCTCTCTAGACTATTATATTATGGACATGAGAGTACAGTCTCTCTCTCTCTCTAGACTATTATATTATGGACATGAGAGTACAGTCTCTCTCTCTAGACTATTATATTATGGACATGAGTAGTAGACTATTATATTATGGACAGTCTCTCTCTCTCTAGACTATTATATTATGGACATGAGAGTACAGTCTCTCTCTCTAGACTATTATATTATGGACATGAGAGTACAGTTTCTCTCTCTAGACTATTATATTATGGACAGGAGAGTACAGTCTCTCTCTCTCTAGACTATTATATTATGGACATGAGAGTACAGTCTCTCTCTCTCTATTATATTATGGACATGAGAGTAGACTATTATATTATGGACATGAGAGTAGTAGTCTCTCTCTCTCTAGACTATTATATTATGGACATGAGAGTACAGTCTCTCTCTCTCTAGACTATTATATTATGGACATGAGAGTACAGTCTCTCTCTCTCTAGACTATTATATTATGGACATGAGAGTACAGTGTCTCTCTCTCTCTAGACTATTATATTATGGACATGAGAGTAGACTATTATATTATGGACATGAGAGTAGTCTCTCTCTCTCTCTAGACTATTATATTATGGACATGAGAGTACAGTCTCTCTCTCTCTAGACTATTATATTATGGACATGAGAGTACAGTCTCTCTCTCTCTAGACTATTATATTATGGACATGAGAGTACAGTCTCTCTCTCTCTCTCTCTCTAGACTATTATATTATGGACATGAGAGTACAGTCTCTCTCTCTCTAGACTATTATATTATGGACATGAGAGTACAGTCTCTCTCTCTATTATATTATGGACATCTCTCTCTCTCTCTAGACTATTATATTATGGACATGAGAGTACAGTCTCTCTCTCTCTCTTATATTATGGACAGGAGAGTACAGTCTCTCTCTAGACTATTATATTATGGACATGAGAGTACAGTGTCTCTCTCTCTCTAGACTATTATATTATGGACATGAGAGTACAGTCTCTCTCTCTCTAGACTATTATATTATGGACATGAGAGTACAGTCTCTCTCTCTAGACTATTATATTATGGACATGAGAGTACAGTCTCTCTCTCTCTCTAGACTATTATATTATGGACATGAGAGTACAGTCTCTCTCTCTCTCTAGACTATTATATTATGGACATGAGAGTACAGTCTCTCTCTCTCTCTAGACTATTATATTATGGACATGAGAGTACAGTCTCTCTCTCTCTAGACTATTATATTATGGACATGACATGAGAGTACAGTCTCTCTCTCTCTAGACTATTATATTATGGACATGAGAGTACTAGACTATTATATTATGGACATGAGAGTACAGTCTCTCTCTCTCTCTATTATATTATGGACATGAGAGTACAGTCTCTCTCTCTAGACTATTATATTATGGACATGAGAGTACAGTCTCTCTCTCTCTCTAGACTATTATATTATGGACATGAGAGTACAGTCTCTCTCTCTCTCTAGACTATTATATTATGGACATGAGAGTACAGTCTCTCTCTCTAGACTATTATATTATGGACATGAGAGTACAGTCTCTCTCTCTCTCTCTCTAGACTATTATATTATGGACATGAGAGTACAGTCTCTCTCTCTCTAGACTATTATATTATGGACATGAGAGTACAGTCTCTCTCTCTCTAGACTATTATATTATGGACATGAGAGTACAGTGTCTCTCTCTCTAGACTATTATATTATGGACATGAGAGTACAGTCTCTCTCTCTAGACTATTATATTATGGACATGAGAGTACAGTCTCTCTCTCTCTAGACTATTATATTATGGACATGAGAGTACAGTCTCTCTCTCTAGACTATTATATTATGGACATGAGAGTAGTCTCTCTCTCTCTCTAGACTATTATATTATGGACATGAGAGTACAGTCTCTCTCTCTCTCTAGACTATTATATTATGGACATGAGAGTACAGTCTCTCTCTAGACTATTATATTATGGACATGAGAGTACAGTCTCTCTCTCTAGACTATTATATTATGGATTATATTAGAGTACAGTCTCTCTCTCTCTATTATATTATGGACATGAGACTATTATATTATGGACATGAGAGTACAGTCTCTCTCTCTCTAGACTATTATATTATGGACATGAGAGTAGTCTCTCTCTCTAGACTATTATATTATGGACATGAGAGTACAGTCTCTCTCTCTCTAGACTCATGAGAGTAGTCTCTCTCTCTAGACTATTATATTATGGACATGAGAGTACAGTCTCTCTCTCTCTCTAGACTATTATATTATGGACATGAGAGTAGTCTCTCTCTCTCTCTCTCTAGACTATTATATTATGGACATGAGAGTACAGTCTCTCTCTCTCTCTCTCTATTATATTAGACTATTATATTATGGACATGAGAGTACAGTCTCTCTCTCTCTCTCTAGACTATTATATTATGGACATGAGAGTACAGTCTCTCTCTCTCTAGACTATTATATTATGGACATGAGAGTACAGTCTCTCTCTAGACTATTATATTATGGACATGAGAGTACAGTCTCTCTCTAGACTATTATATTATAACATGAGAGTACAGACAGTCCATTTAAACCACGTTGGATGAACAGCCATCAAACTCAAAGTCATTTGGAAGAAATGTAATGAAATACACAAGAGCCCAGTTAGATCTAGCCAATGGAGCTTAGTTGCATCAACATTATATTATGGACATAGGATACTCAATGTCACCTTTGTATTATATTGACATAAGTTAGCTCTATTAATAATGCATTGTCTGTCTGGACTATTATAGATGGACAGAGAGTAGAGACTATTATATTATGGACAGAGAGAGTCCTCTCTCTCTCTCTCTCTAGACTATTATATTATGGACAGAGAGTAGAGAGACTATTATATTATGGAGAGAGAGTAGTCTCTCTCTCTCTCTCTCTAGACTATTATATTAGACAGAGAGACCAATGTCTCTCTAGACTATCAGGACATGGAGAGACTAGATTATGACATGAGTACAGTCTTGAGAGTAGTCTCCCAGAGACTATTATATTATGGACATGAGAGTAGTCTCTCTCTCTCTCCTAGACTATTATATTATGGACATGAGAGAGTAGTCTCAGCTATTATATTATGGACATGAGAGTAGCCCAAATTATGGACATGAGAGTAGTCTCTCTCTCTAGACTATTATATTAAACATGAGGACAATAGACTTTTATAAAGGGGAAGATACAGTATACAGGAGGCCCTCTCTCTCTCTCCCCTGATCCCCATTAGTGTGATTTATGGCATTGATGAGACACACTCCTCCACCCAAGGTTTGTTTTTGAAACCACGTTGGATCAAACTCAAAGTCATTTGAAGAAATGTAATGAAATACTAAGAGAGTTAGATCTAGAATGGAGAGAGTGTACATAGGAACTAATGTCACCTTTGTGTTACTGATAAGTTAGCTCTATTAATAATGCATTGTCTGAGGGAAGAGACCTAGATGCCCTAGAGAGAGAGAGAGAGAGAGAGAGAGAGAGAGAGAGAGAGAGAGAGAGAGAGAGAGAGAGAGAGAGAGAGAGAGACAGAGAGACTTTCAGACAGACAGACAGACAGACAGACAGACAGACAGACAGACAGACAGACAGACACTTGGGAAGGGGGGAGAGACAGAGACAGACACTTGGGAAGGGGGGAGAGACAGAGACAGATACTTGGGAAGGGGGGAGAGACAGAGACAGATACTTGGGAGAGGTGCTGGGAGGAAGGGAGGGAGAGAAGGAGAGCACGAGAGAGAAGGGGGGACAGAGAGATGCTTGGGAAAGAGGGAGAGACAGAGAAATGCTGGGAGGGAGAGACAGAGAGATGCTGGGAGGAAGGGAGGGAGAGACAGAGATATGCTGGGAGGGAGAGAAGTAGGGAGAGACTCTAGCTATTCTCCTGTAGTCTTCTTGTCATCTGGAGGGTTGACATAACTTTTTCTCCAAACCAATTCCTCCACACTGTCTTTTATTTTAGTTTTTAACCCATTTTTTCTCCCCAATTTCGTGATATCCAATTGGTAGCTGCAACTGCCGTACGGACTCGGGAGAGGCGAAGGTCGAGAGCCGTGCGTCCTCCGAAACATGACCCCACCACACTGCTTCTTGACACACTGCTTGCTTAACTCGGGAGTCAGCCGCACCAATGTGTCAGAGGAAACACTGTACACTTGGCGACCGTGTCAGCGTGCACTGCGCCCGGCCCGCCAGTCGCTAGACTGTATTTGCTCAGCCACATGCAAGATGCTGAGCCCAAACACTGGTGATTGTTCCTACTTTACCTTTACGTGTCCTGGTCATAAATGTTGTAGCCACAAAATGTTTGTTTTTGATTTTCACTTGCAATTAAATCTGGCCACGTTTGAAAAAGGCCATTATCAAAAGATGAGCTGAACTCACCTAATGCCCTAAGACCATTGCTTTACTTCCACCAGCAACAAAACGGCATCACAAAGAGGTTATAAGCTGCATCAGCAGGTCTCAGAGAGTGGTGGCATGTGCAATCTTTTCTGTCTTTGTGTCTGCTGCTCCCACAGTCTTCATAGAGTACACATCCAGGATGTAGTGGAGGTGGTCCTGGGAGCTGAGTACACATCCAGGATGTAGTGGAGGTGGTCCTGGGAGCTGAGTACACATCCAGGATGTAGTGGAGGTGGTCCTGGGAGCTGAGTACACATCCAGGATGTAGTGGAGGTGGTCCTGGGAGCTGAGTACACATCCAGGATGTAGTGGAGGTGGTCCTGGGAGCTGAGTACACATCCAGGATGCAGTGGAGGTGGTCCTGGGAGCTGAGTGCACATCCAGGATGTAGTGGAGGTGGTCCTGGGAGCTGAGTACACATCCAGTATGTAGTGGAGCTGGTCCTGGGAGCTGAGTACACATCCAGTATGTAGTGGAGCTGGTCCTGGGAGCTGAGTACACATCCAGGATGTAGTGGAGCTGGTCCTGGGAGCTGAGTACACATCCAGTATGTAGTGGAGCTGGTCCTGGGAGCTGAGTACACATCCAGTATGTAGTGGAGCTGGTCCTGGGAGCTGAGTACACATCCAGGATGTAGTGGAGGTGGTCCTGGGAGCTGAGTACACATCCAGTATGTAGTGGAGCTGGTCCTGGGAGCTGAGTACACATCCAGGATGTAGTGGAGGTGGTCCTGGGAGCTGAGTACACATCCAGTATGTAGTGGAGGTGGTCCTGGGAGCTGAGTACACATCCAGGATGTAGTGGAGCTGGTCCTGGGAGCTGAGTACACATCCAGTATGTAGTGGAGCTGGTCCTGGGAGCTGAGTACACATCCAGTATGTAGTGGAGCTGGTCCTGGGAGCTGAGTACACATCCAGGATGTAGTGGAGGTGGTCCTGGGAGCTGAGTACACATCCAGGATGTAGTGGAGGTGGTCCTGGGAGCTGAGTACACATCCAGGATGTAGTGGAGGTGGTCCTGGGAGCTGAGTACACATCCAGTATGTAGTGGAGGTGGTCCTGGGAGCTGAGTACACATCCAGGATGTAGTGGAGCTGGTCCTGGGAGCTGAGTACACATCCAGTATGTAGTGGAGGTGGTCCTGGGAGCTGAGTACACATCCAGGATGTAGTGGAGGTGGTCCTGGGAGCTGAGTACACATCCAGTATGTAGTGGAGGTGGTCCTGGGAGCTGAGTACACATCCAGGATGTAGTGGAGCTGGTCCTGGGAGCTGAGTACACATCCAGTATGTAGTGGAGCTGAGTACACATCCAGGATGTAGTGGAGGTGGTCCTGGGAGCTGAGTACACATCCAGTATGTAGTGGGGCTGATCCTGGGAGCTGAGTACACATCCAGTATGTAGTGGAGGTGGTCCTGGGAGCTGAGTACACATCCAGGATGTAGTGGAGCTGGTCCTGGGAGCTGGGTACACATCCAGTATGTAGTGGAGGTGGTCCTGGGAGCTGAGTACACATCCAGTATGTAGTGGAGGTGGTCCTGGGAGCTGAGTACACATCCAGTATGTAGTGGAGCTGGTCCTGGGAGCTGAGTACACATCCAGGATGTAGTGGAGGTGGTCCTGGGAGCTGAGTACACATCCAGGATGTAGTGGAGGTGGTCCTGGGAGCTGAGTACACATCCAGTATGTAGTGGAGGTGGTCCTGGGAGCTGAGTACACATCCAGTATGTAGTGGAGGTGGTCCTGGGAGCTGAGTACACATCCAGGATGTAGTGGAGCTGGTCCTGGGAGCTGAGTACACATCCAGGATGTAGTGGAGGTGGTCCTGGGAGCTGAGTACACATCCAGTATGTAGTGGAGGTGGTCCTGGGAGCTGAGTACACATCCAGTATGTAGTGGAGGTGGTCCTGGGAGCTGAGTACACATCCAGGATGTAGTGGAGCTGGTCCTGGGAGCTGAGTACACATCCAGTATGTAGTGGAGCTGGTCCTGGGAGCTGAGCTACACATCCAGGATGTAGTATGTAGTGGAGGTGGTCCTGGGAGCTGAGTACACATCCAGGATGTAGTGGAGGTGGTCCTGGGAGCTGAGTACACATCCAGTATGTAGTGGAGGTGGTCCTGGGAGCTGAGTACACATCCAGTATGTAGTGGAGCTGGTCCTGGGAGCTGAGTACACATCCAGTATGTAGTGGAGCTGGTCCTGGGAGCTGAGTACACATCCAGGATGTAGTGGAGCTGAGTCCTGGGAGCTGAGTACACATCCAGGATGTAGTGGAGGTGGTCCTGGGAGCTGAGTACACATCCAGGATGTAGTGGAGGTGGTCCTGGGAGCTGAGTACACATCCAGGATGTAGTGGAGGTGGTCCTGGGAGCTGAGTACACATCCAGTATGTAGTGGAGGTGGTCCTGGGAGCTGAGTACACATCCAGTATGTAGTGGAGCTGGTCCTGGGAGCTGAGTACAAATCCAGGATGTAGTGGAGGTGGTCCTGGGAGCTGAGTACACATCCAGTATGTAGTGGAGGTGGTCCTGGGAGCTGAGTACACATCCAGGATGTAGTGGAGCTGGTCCTGGGAGCTGAGTACACATCCAGTATGTAGTGGAGCTGAGTACACATCCAGGATGTAGTGGAGGTGGTCCTGGGAGCTGAGTACACATCCAGGATGTAGTGGAGGTGGTCCTGGGAGCTGAGTACACATCCAGGATGTAGTGGAGGTGGTCCTGGGAGCTGAGTACACATCCAGGATGTAGTGGAGCTGGTCCTGGGAGCTGAGTACACATCGAGTATGTAGTGGAGGTGGTCCTGTGAGCTGAGTACACATCCAGTATGTAGTGGAGCTGGTCCTGGGAGCTGAGTACACATCCAGTATGTAGTGGAGGTGGTCCTGGGAGCTGAGTACACATCCAGTATGTAGTGGAGGTGGTCCTGGGAGCTGAGTACACATCCAGTATGTAGTGGAGGTGGTCCTGGGAGCTGAGTACACATCCAGGATGTAGTGGAGCTGGTCCTGGGAGCTGAGTACACATCCAGTATGTAGTGGAGGTGGTCCTGGGAGCTGAGTACACATCCAGTATGTAGTGGAGGTGGTCCTGGGAGCTGAGTACACATCCAGGATGTAGTGGAGCTGGTCCTGGGAGCTGAGTACACATCCAGTATGTAGTGGAGGTGGTCCTGGGAGCTGAGTACACATCCAGGATGTAGTGGAGGTGGTCCTGGGAGCTGAGTACACATCCAGTATGTAGTGGAGGTGGTCCTGGGAGCTGAGTACACATCCAGTATGTAGTGGAGCTGGTCCTGGGAGCTGAGTACAAATCCAGGATGTAGTGGAGTGGTCCTGGGAGCTGAGTACACATCCAGGATGTAGTGGAGGTGGTCCTGGGAGCTGAGTACACATCCAGTATGTAGTGGAGGTGGTCCTGGGAGCTGAGTACACATCCAGTATGTAGTGGAGCTGGTCCTGGGAGCTGAGTACACATCCAGTATGTAGTGGAGCTGGTCCTGGGAGCTGAGTACACATCCAGTATGTAGTGGAGGTGGTCCTGGGAGCTGAGTACACATCCAGTATGTAGTGGAGCTGGTCCTGGGAGCTGAGTACACATCCAGTATGTAGTGGAGCTGGTCCTGGGAGCTGAGTACACATCCAGTATGTAGTGGAGCTGGTCCTGGGAGCTGAGTACACATCCAGTATGTAGTGGAGCTGGTCCTGGGAGCTGAGTACACATCCAGTATGTAGTGGAGGTGGTCCTGGGAGCTGAGTACACATCCAGTATGTAGTGGAGCTGGTCCTGGGAGCTGAGTACACATCCAGTATGTAGTGGAGCTGGTCCTGGGAGCTGAGTACACATCCAGTATGTAGTGGAGCTGGTCCTGGGAGCTGAGTACACATCCAGTATGTAGTGGAGCTGGTCCTGGGAGCTGAGTACACATCCAGTATGTAGTGGAGCTGGTCCTGGGAGCTGAGTACACATCCAGTATGTAGTGGAGCTGGTCCTGGGAGCTGAGTACACATCCAGTATGTAGTGGAGCTGGTCCTGGGAGCTGAGTACACATCCAGTATGTAGTGGAGCTGGTCCTGGGAGCTGAGTACACATCCAGTATGTAGTGGAGCTGGTCCTGGGAGCTGAGTACACATCCAGTATGTAGTGGAGCTGGTTCTGAGTTGCCACCATGTAACAGGGTTATTATGCCGCCTCAGCACATTTCAGGGAGTGGTGGCGTAGTCCCATTTTCATCACATCTTCATGGTCTGCTCCAGTCTGAGAGTCTATTAATTCATGGCCATACAGCAGGTATTGTACTGTAGGGGTCCCAGTAGTGAAGTGGCCACCATGTAACAGGGTTATTACTTGGCTCCTGAGTAATGCTCCTATGGCGGTGGTCACAGGGGACCCCAGCAGAACAGCAATCACAGATCACACAATGCTGTTTACTTCCTGCAAATTGGCCCCTGAGAGGGGCGGCCGGAGGCCCGTGGTGGCTTAGTTAAAGTGATGGAGGTGACGTCTGGTCATTGATTTTCCCTCCGTCTTCAGTTCAGCCTCTCTCCCAGCCTACTCGGCCATCCTGGGCCGCGGACCGCCGATACGGCAGTCCCCACGGTCGAGTTTAGCCGTCCCCTCTAGCCTTTAAATCACACTAAACTGTGGTTAAACTTGGGCCGTATGTGAAACACAACCTCCGTTTATGAGTTCATCAGGCTTTGGTTGGATTGAGAAGGAGTTGCTTGTTATTGATCTGGTAAGTCTTTAAGGCATGCAGGTGTCCTTACGGTGTAGGGATCACACACTAGTACAGGGATTCTTGTCTTCAACTATGCTGGACCAAACTATTTTATTTGACCTTTTTTTATACAGATTTTTTCTCATTGAGATAACATCTCTTTTCCAAGAGAGACCTGGTCCAATAGCAGCAGGGGGAACAACGTTTCAGACAAAACAACAATACACTAACACAACAATAAACAAAACTATAAACACACAAACAGTACCACAAAAAACATTGTATATTAAAAACACAAACATCTTGACTAAAAACAGCTGGCCTAAAAACAATTACACTCTTCTATGATATATACATCGATCAAGTGTTTAAACTCCACCAACAAAACTAGATCACCACATTTTGAAAAGTTCAGGAGAGAATTCCAGGACCACGTTGCTAAGTAACTAAAACTATTTCTACCATGTCCTGTTCTAATTTTTGGTATGTTAGAAGCAAATCAGAATGGGACCGTAATTGATATACATTTACTGACCTGACTAAAAAAGAACAGAGATAAAATGGCATTTTACCCAATATGGCCTTATAAATCAGTGTATACCAGTGTCTAAGCCTACAATATGGCCTTATAAATCAGTGTATACCAGTGTCTAAGCCTACAATATGGCCTTATAAACCAGTGTATACCAGTGTCTAAGCCTACAATATGGCCTTATAAATCAGTGTATACCAGTGTCTAAGCCTACAATATGGCTTTATAAATCAGTGTATACCAGTGTCTAAGCCTACGCAAGGCCAATGACGACCAGCCAACAGCGCTGTAGAGATCACAATGATGTGTTAGACGTTTCTGATTTGTAATGAACCTGAGGGCTTCATGATACACTGAACCAAGTGCTCTCAGAGTAGTGGCTGAGGCCTGCATATATATAACATCACTAAACTGTAAAACCGACAGTAATGTACATCGTACCAGCTCCTTCCTGGCCTCAAAAAACAAATAGGTTGAAATTCAAACTGAGTGGGAAAGGATCGTCAATAGAAAAATCAGTATAATACTAACTGAAATGTTTGTATTTTTCTGAGATAAAACCTGATCTGATGTTAGTTGGTGAAACATTGTCTCCCCCATCTCTCATATCAGACGTGAGCGTTATAAATGTCATTCCATCTGATGAGTAATGATTCCTATTTTTCTTTCTATTCCCTCTCCTCTAGTAAAGCCACCGGTGTGTGACAAGTCATTAAGTTAATTAGGCTAACTTAATTAGCTACCTTCACAGGTCAAGCGCAAAGCCTCCTGATTGATGGTTAGTTGGTGAAACGTCTCCCCATCTCTCATATCAGCGTGTTATAAATGTCATTCCATCTGATGAGTAATGATTCGTAAAGCCACGTGTGTGAGAAGGTAATCGTCCTCCGAATCGGGTAGAACATCAAAACAACATCCAAACGCACATTAACTGCAACCCTGTAAACAATTACAAAACACTTAGTGTGCATCCCAAATGGTACCCTATTCCCTACAGATGAATCTGTTCAACCAGGGCCCACATAGAGAATAGGCCGCCATTTAGAATTCCTGAGAAACTGCATCAAAAAGCACATTAATTGTAAACCCCAGTAAACAAGGACAAAACACTAGAGTAGGTCTGACTCATTAACGGCTCATACCATCAAATGAAACACAGTAACGCACGCGCACGAAACCACCAACGTTGACGACTTTAAACACACAAGTGGTGTTGAACTTCAAGGTCACGCTACAAACAAATTACGCCATTTTGAACTTGGTCATTTCATGGTAAAAAAAAAAAAAAGGACAAAATCATCACTCTTTCATGGACAGTTAGAAGTCTTTTGATGACAAGAAAAGTCCCAAGTGTATCTAAAGAAGCTCTGCCCACACACTAACCCTCCATCCATCCGCTGCAGAGCGTTCCAACTGCTTTAACTGCTGCCTGGGCAACTTGGAGCTGCTGGCATTTCAAAGCCCTCCACCCCCTCTCCTCTCCACATCTCCAGGCCCAATACATTACAGAGGCGTCTAGATAGAGAGCAGGCCGGCCGGTAGAGACGCGGCCACGATGCGGGGTGGAAATAAAGCTTTAAACAAGCCCCTCCCGGCACCGTGGCTGCCGAGTAACGGGCTCTGGAATTAAAGGCCATCTGTATGTTACGGTAAGACTGTCATTTTAATACTGGGATCTATTGGGCCAGGACCTGGAGTGATGGGGGAGGCAGGGATGTCAGGAGGGATCTGGCCTTGGTTAGGCCACAGGTTTATCTAAGCCAGGCAGGCAGGGAGAAACAGAGCCTCTGTAATGAACTCCTGGCTGTCTAATAAAGACTTTTATTACCCTGTCCTAGCCGCGCTCACACACACAAACAGAAATGTGTGCGACTGCCGACACCAACGAGCGCATTCCTACATGCAACCGTAGAGCGATGGCGACGCAGGGAAAGACCATTCATAACGCATTCCATGTTATAATCGAAACAGACAAATCATCCTCAGAGATTTCAGAATTAATCAAGAGCTCCGAGGCAGTACCTTATTTACTGTGACCTTTAGAGAGAGAGAATCACTCTGAAACACAGAGAGAGGATTGATGGATGGAAGGTAGACAGAGTGACTACATGTGGGCTCCACAATATCATGGACCAGACTCATCATCAAGTGAAATCTTGCTGCTGTACTACTTCAACCCAATGTTTGGACCAGACAAATGGTTCACAGGCTTATCTGTGTGCTTTATTTAAGGACGGTGAAGGCATGAACAGGGCACACTGCACTGCACTGCACTGCACTGTAACACAAATATTTGTTGGTCACACAAAAACAAAATACGTTTAAAAGTTCATTGACTATTTCAAGCTTAATCAAGCTTCATACTGTGTTACCTCAACTTACATCCAAATGACTTTGACTCACTCGCTGGCACCAGTGTCCTCGCTCCCAACCTACCTCCCAACTAACTTTCCTTCTCTTCCGTAACTATGTTCCTTCCACTCAGCTACCAGTCAGCCAGGGCGGGGACGGACACAAATCATCATCCACGTTGCAGCACGTTCTGTTCATCCTCCCCCACTGTCAGACCAACAGGCTGACACAGCTCTGTGTGACCCACCCACCCACACCCACTCTCCTCTCACAGGTAAATCACCGTTGAGACGTTTGGTCAGGTACGATTCAGTTGCACTTAAAGTTGGCATTTAAAGCAACATTGCTATCCCACAGGCACAAGCCATTTCGCAGCAGGCAGCAACGGCTTGGCATTTACAAGCTCCATATTACAGAATAACTTTCCTTAAATTCTGCTCTCATCTCCCAGAGTGCAAAGTCGAGGAAATTATCTCCAACACGCACTTCCACTTCCGTCTATTACTGCCGTAAAACCTTAAAACACATTGGAAGGTTTTTTAACCGTTTGTGTACCATTTATCAAAAATAGGACATTGTGGTATTTGTACAAACAAGCTGAATGTACGTAATGATTGTGAGATGTTTTGACAAACACTAACTCCACTATTGTCGGCTGAAGAGGAGTAAAAGTCCCCTCTACTAACTCCACTATTGTCTGCTGAAGAGGAGTAAAAGTCCCCTCTACTAACTCCACTATTGTCTGCTGAAGAGGAGTAAAAGTCCCCTCTACTAACTCCACTATTGTCTGCTGAAGAGGAGCAGAGTAAAAGTCCCCTCTACTAACTCCACTATTGCCTGCTGAAGAGGAGCAGAGTAAAAGTCCCCTCTACTAACTCCACTATTGTCTGCTGAAGAGGAGCAGAGTAAAAGTCCCCTCTACTAACTCCACTATTGTCTGCTGAAGAGGAGCAGAGTAAAAGTCCCCTCTACTAACTCCACTATTGCCTGCTGAAGAGGAGCAGAGTAAAAGTCCCCTCTACTAACTCCACTATTGTCTGCTGAAGAGGAGCAGAGTAAAAGTCCCCTCTACTAACTCCACTATTGTCTGCTGAAGAGGAGCAGAGTAAAAGTCCTCTCTGCCTTGGGGCACAGAGAGGGAGCCGCCGCTGCCAAGGTTTACACAGTGATGTAGAGAGAGGTGGGAGGGAGGGAAGGGGAGGATGAGGACAAGATACTCCGGGGGGATGAAACGATTTCAGAAGTGTGTGTGTGTGCACGCTGTGTGCTATATCAGATGGATGTGTGCGTGTCTATATCAGATGGGTGTGTGACAGTATGTTCATGTAAGAGATGCTGAGTGTGTTTGCCTGGTTGTGTATGTGTTATGTTTGTTCCAGTGTGTGTTGCACGGGGGTGATTAAAGAGGATTGGGTCTCTCTCTCTCTCTCTAGTGGAGGGTTAAAATGTAGACACAGACATAGCAGTAGATACAGGCAGAGCAGTCGACACAGGCAGAGCAGTAGACACAGGCAGAACAGTAGACACAGGCAGAGCAGTAGAAACAGGCAGAGCAGTAGACACAGACAGAGCAGTAGACACAGGCAGAGCAGTAGACACAGACAGAGCAGTAGACACAGACAGAGCAGTAGACACAGGCAGAGCAGTAGACACAGACAGAGCAGTAGACACAGACAGAGCAGTAGACACAGGCAGAGCAGTAGACACAGACAGAGCAGTAGACACAGACAGAGCAGTAGACACAGGCAGAGCAGTAGACACAGGCAGAGCAGTAGACACAGACAGAGCAGTAGACACAGGCAGAGCAGTAGACACAGACAGCGCAGTAGACACAGGCAGAGCAGTAGACACAGGCAGAGCAGTAGACACAGACAGAGCAGTAGATACAGGCAGAGCAGTAGATACAGGCAGAGCAGTAGACACAGACATAGCAGTAGATACAGGCAGAGCAGTAGACACAGACAGAGCAGTAGACACAGACAGAGCAGTAGACACAGGCAGAGCAGTAGACACAGGCAGAGCAGTAGACACAGGCAGAACAGTAGACAGACAGAGCAGTAGACACAGACAGAGCAGTAGACACAGACAGAGCAGTAGACACAGACAGAGCAGTAGACACAGGCAGAGCAGTAGACACAGACAGAGCAGTAGACACAGGCAGAGCAGTAGACACAGACAGAGCAGTAGACACAGACAGAGCAGTAGACACAGGCAGAGCGGTAGACACAGACAGTAGACAGACAGAGCAGTAGACAGACAGAGCAGTAGAAACAGACAGTAGACAGACAGAGCAGTAGACATAGGCAGAGCAGTAGACACAGGCAGAGCAGTAGACAGACAGAGCAGTAAACACAGACAGTAGACAGACAGAGCAGTAGACACAGGCAGAGCAGTAGACACAGACAGTAGACAGACAGAGCAGTAGACAGACAGAGCAGTAGAAACAGACAGTAGAAAGACAGAGCAGTAAACACAGACAGAGCAGTAAACACAGACAGAGCAGTAGACACAGGCAGAACAGTAGACAGACAGAGCAGTAGACACAGACAGTAGACACAGACAGAGCAGTATACACAGACAGAGCAGTAGACACAGACAGATCAGTAGACACAGGCAGAGCAGTAGACACAGACAGAGCAGTAGACACAGACAGTAGACACAGACAGAGCAGTAGACACAGGCAGAGCAGTAGACACAGACAGAGCAGTAGACACAGACAGAGCAGTAGACACAGGCAGAGCAGTAGACACAGACAGAGCAGTAGATACAGGCAGAGCAGTAGATACAGGCAGAGCAGTAGACACAGGCAGAACAGTAGACACAGGCAGAGCAGTAGACACAGGCAGAGCAGTAGACACAGACAGAGCAGTAGACACAGACAGAGCAGTAGACACAGGCAGAGCAGTAGACACAGACAGAGCAGTAGACACAGACAGAGCAGTAGATACAGGCAGAGCAGTAGACACAGGCAGAGCAGTAGACACAGGCAGAGCAGTAGACAGACAGTATATTATAGCGACTAATGTTCTCCACAGGGCTCTTTATTATCAGAGTTCAGCTCTATGTATGGAAATAAGCTCCCTCTCCATTAATGCTTTGTAAAAACTGTTTGGGTTACATTAATGTGTATTATCTCTTTGTGAACCAGCATGGCTTGAACAAGACAGCTATGAGAACAATATAAATATGCAAACATACAGGACTTTAATTGTTGGGCAGAAACAACGACAGTTCAATCTGTTGTTGCAGAAATCCAAGGATAGTTGTTGATCATGTAGAGGACTGGCCACCCCACACGCTCTTTCTTTCTCTCTCTCGGAGGACCTGAGACCTAGGACCATGCCCCAGGACTACCTGACATGATGACACCTTGCTGTCCCCAGTCCACCTGACCGTGCTGCTGCTCCAGTTTCAACTGTTCTGCCTTATTATTATTCGACCATACTGGTCATTTATGAACATTTGAACATCTTGGCCATGTTCTGTTATAATCTCCACCCGGCACAGCCAGAAGAGGACTGGCCACCCCACATAGCCTGGTTCCTCTCTAGGTTTCTTACTAGGTATTGGCCTTTCGAGGGAGTTTTTCCTAGCCACCGTGCTTCTACACCTGCATTGCCTGCTGTTTGGGGTTTTAGGCTGGGTTTCTGTACAGCACTTTGAGATATCAGCTGATGTACGAAGGGCTATATAAATGAATTTGATTTGATGATTTGATGTACACCAATGCATCTTCATGAACCATTCCCAACAGCGCTATAGCAACACGCTTTACAACAACTACAAGTCTCCAGTCAGCTACCTAACATTTTACATTCACAGTCCGCAAACATTGTAACCCTCCACTAACTCTGCTATCTAACATTTTAACCCTCCACTAACGCTGCTATCTAACATTTTAACCCTCCACTAACTCTGCTATCTAACATTTTAACCCTCCACTAACGCTGCTATCTAACATTTTAACCCTCCACTAACTCTGCTATCTAACATTTTAACCCTCCACTAACGCTGCTATCTAACATTTTAACCCTCCACTAACTCTATTATCTAACATTTTAACCCTCCACTAACTCTGCTATCTAACATTTTAACCCTCCACTAACTCTGCTATCTAACATTTTAACCTCCACTAACGCTGCTATCTAACATTTTAACCCTCCACTAACTTGCTATCTAACATTTTAACCTCCACTAACGCTGCTATCTAACATTTAACCCTCCACTAACTCTATTATCTAACATTTTAACCCTCCACTAACGCTGCTATCTAACATTTTAACCCTCCACTAACTCTGCTATCTAACATTTTAACCCTCCACTAACGCTGCTATCTAACATTTTAACCCTCCACTAACTCTGCTATCTAACATTTTAACCCTCCACTAACTCTGCTATCTAACATTTTAACCCTCCAACATTTTAACTAACTCTGATATCTAACATTTTAACCCTCCACTAACTCTGCTATCTAACATTTTAACCTCCACTAACGCTGCTATCTAACATTTTAACCCTCCACTAACTCTGCTATCTAACATTTAACCCTCCACTAACTCTGCTATCTAACATTTTAACCCTCCACTAACTCTGCTATCTAACATTTTAACCTCCACTAACTCTGCTATCTAACATTTTAACCCTCCACTAACGCTGCTATCTAACATTTTAACCCTCCACTAACTCTGCTATCTAACATTTTAACCCTAACTCTGCTATCTAACATTTTAACCTCCACTAACTCACGCTATCTAACATTTTAACCCTCCACTAACTCTGCTATCTAACATTGTAACCCTCCACTAACTCTGCTATCTAACATTTTAACCTCCACTAACTCTGCTATCTAACATTTTAACCCTCCACTAACTCTAACTATCTAACATTTTAACCCTCCACTAACTCTGCTCCACTAACTCCGCTATCTGACTTGATCTAACATTTTAACCCCTCCACTAACGCTGCTATCTAACATTTTAACCTCCACTAACTCTGCTATCTAACATTTTAACCTCCACTAACTCTGCTATCTAACATTTTAACCCTCCACTAACTCACTAACTAACATTTTAACCCTCCACTAACGCTGCTATCTAACATTTTAACCCTCCACTAACGCTGCTATCTAACATTTTAACCTCCACTAACTCTGCTATCTAACATTTTAACCTCCACTAACTCTGCATTGTAACCCTCCACTAACGCTATCTAACATTTTAACCTCCACTAACGCTGCTATCTAACATTTTAACCTCCACTAACTCTGCTATCTAACATTGTAACCTCCTCCACTAACTCTGCTATCTAACATTTTAACCCTCCACTAACTCTGCTATCTAACATTTTAACCCTCCACTAACGCTGCTATCTAACATTTTAACCTCCACTAACGCTGCTATCTAACATTTTAACCCTCCACTAACGCTGCTATCTAACATTTTAACCTCCACTAACGCTGCTATCTAACATTTTAACCTCCACTAACGCTGCTATCTAACATTTTAACCTCCACTAACTCTGCATCTAACATTTTAACCTCCACTAACTCACTAACATTGTAACCCTCCACTAACGCTGCTATCTAACTATTTCTAACACTAACTCTGTAATCTAACATTGTAACCTCCACTAACTCTGCTATCTAACATTTTAACCTCCACTAACGCTGCTATCTAACATTTTAACCCTCCACTAACTCTGCTATCTAACATTTAACCTCCACTAACTCTGCTATCTAACATTTTAACCCTCCACTAACTCTGCTATCTAACATTTTAACCCTCCACTAACGCTGCTATCTAACATTTTAACCCTCCACTAACTCTGCTATCTAACATTTAACCTCCACTAACGCTGCTATCTAACATTTTAACCCTCCACTAACGCTGCTATCTAACATTTTAACCCTCCACTAACTCTGCTATCTAACATTTTAACCCTCCACTAACTCTGCTATCTAACATTTTAACCCTCCACTAACTCTGCTATCTAACATTTTAACCCTCCACTAACGCTGCAACATTTTAACCTCCACTAACGCTATCTAACATTTTAACCTCCACTAACGCTGCTATCTAACATTTTAACCCACTAACTCCACTAACGCTCCACTATCTAACATTTTAACCTCCACTAACTAACATTTTAACCCTCCACTAACTCTGCTATCTAACATTTTAACCTCCACTAACTCTGCTATCTAACATTTTAACCCTCCACTAACGCTGCTATCTAACATTTTAACCTCCACTAACGCTTTTAACCTTATCTAACATTTTAACCCTCCACTAACGCTGCTATCTAACATTTTAACCCTCCACTAACGCTGCTATCTAACATTTTAACCCTCCACTAACTCTGCTATCTAACATTTTAACCCTCCACTAACTCTGCTATCTAACATTTTAACCCTCCACTAACTATCTAACATTTTAACCCTCCACTAACCTGCTATCTAACATTTTAACTGCTATCTAACATTTTAACCTCCACTAACGCTGCTATCTAACATTTTAACCCTCCACTAACGCTGCTATCTAACATTTTAACCTCCACTAACTCTGCTATCTAACATTTTAACCTCCACTAACTCTGCTATCTAACATTTTAACCCTCCACTAACGCTGCTATCTAACATTTTAACCCTCCACTAACTCTGCTATCTAACATTTTAACTAACCCTCCACTAACGCTGCTATCTAACATTTTAACCCCTCCACTAACTCTGCTATCTAACATTTTAACCCTCCACTAACGCTGCTATCTAACATTTTAACCTCCACTAACTCTGCTATCTAACATTTTAACCCTCCACTAACTCTGCTATCTAACATTTTAACCCTCCACTAACGCTGCTATCTAACATTGTAACCCTCCACTAACTCGCTGCTATCTAACATTTTAACCTCCACTAACGCTGCTATCTAACATTTTAACCCTCCACTAACTCTGCTATCTAACATTTTAACCCTCCACTAACGCTGCTATCTAACATTTTAACCCTCCACTAACTCTGCTATCTAACATTTTAACCTCCACTAACGCTGCTATCTAACATTTTAACCCTCCACTAACTCTGCTATCTAACATTTTAACCTCCACTAACGCTGCTATCTAACATTTTAACCCTCCACTAACTCTGCTATCTAACATTTTAACCCTCCACTAACTCTGCTATCTAACATTTTAACCCTAACATTTTAACCTCCACTAACTCTGCTATCTAACATTTTAACCCTCTCTAACGCTGCTATCTAACATTTTAACCCTCCACTAACTCTGCTATCTAACATTTTAACCTCCACTAACTCTGCTATCTAACATTTTAACATTTTAACCCTCCACTAACTCTGCTATCTAACATTTTAACCTCCACTAACTATCTAACATTTTAACCCTCCACTAACGCTATCTAACATTTTAACCCTCCACTAACTCTGCTATCTAACATTTTAACCCTCCACTAACGCTGCTATCTAACATTTTAACCCCACTCCACTAACTCTGCTATCTAACATTTTAAACATTTTAACCTCCACTAACTCTGCTATCTAACATTTTAACCTCCACTAACTCTGCTATCTAACATTTTAACCTCCACTAACGCTGCTATCTAACATTTTAACCCTCCACTAACGCTGCTATCTAACATTTTAACCTCCACTAACGCTGCTATCTAACATTTTAACCCTCCACTAACGCTGCTATCTAACATTTTAACCCTCCACTAACTCTGCTATCTAACATTTTAACCCTCCACTAACTCTGCTATCTAACATTTTAACCCTCCACAACTCTATCTAACATTTTAACCCTCCACTAACTCTGCTATCTAACATTGTAACCCTCCACTAACTCTGCTATCTAACATTTTAACCCTCCACTAACGCTGCTATCTAACATTTTAACCCTCCACTCCACTAACTTTGCTATCTAACATTGTAACCTCCACTCCACTAACTCTGCTATCTAACATTTTAACCCTCCACTAACGCTGCTATCTAACATTTTAACCCTCCACTAACTCTGCTATCTAACATTTTAACCCTCCACTAACTCTGCTATCTAACATTTTAACCTCCACTAACTCTGCTATCTAACATTGTAACCCTCCACTAACTCTGCTATCTAACATTTTAACCCTCCACTAACTCTGCTATCTAACATTTTAACCTCCACTAACTCTGCTATCTAACATTTTAACCCTCCACTAACTCTGCTATCTAACATTTTAACATTTTAAACATTTTAACCTCCACTAACGCTGCTATCTAACATTTTAACCTCCACTAACGCTGCTATCTAACATTTTAACCTCCAATATTTTAACTAACTCTGCTATCTAACATTTTAACCCTCCACTAACTCTGCTATCTAACATTTTAACCTCTCACTAACTCTGCTATCTAACATTTTAACCCTCCTACTAACATTTTATCTAACATTTTAACCCTCCACTAACGCTGCTATCTAACATTTTAACCCTCCACTAACTCTGCTATCTAACATTGTAACCTCCACTAACGCTGCTATCTAACATTTTATTAACTAACCTGCTATCTTGTAACCACTAACGCTGCTATCTAACATTTTAACCTCCTCCACTAACGCTGCTATCTAACATTTTAACCCTCCACTAACTCTGCTATCTAACATTTTAACCCTCCACTAACGCTGCTATCTAACATTTTAACCTCCACTAACTCTGCTATCTAACATTGTAACCCTCCACTAACTCTGCTATCTAACATTTTAACCTCCACTAACGCTGCTATCTAACATTTTAACCCTCCACTAACTCTGCTATCTAACATTTTAACCTCCACTAACTCTGCTATCTAACATTTTAACCTCCACTAACTCTGCTATCTAACATTTTAACCCTCCACTAACGCTGCTATCTAACATTGTAACCCTCCACTAACTCTGCTATCTAACATTTTAACCTCCACTAACTCTGCTATCTAACATTTTAACCTCCACTAACTCTGCTATCTAACATTTTAACCCTCCACTAACGCTGCTATCTAACATTTTAACCTCCACTAACGCTGCTATCTAACATTTTAACCCTCCACTAACCATCTAACATTTTAACCTCCACTAACTCTGCTATCTAACATTTTAACCCTCCACTAACGCTGCTATCTAACATTTTAACCCTCCACTAACTCTGCTATCTAACATTTTAACCCTCCACTAACGCTGCTATCTAACATTTTAACCCTCCACTAACTCTGCTATCTAACATTTCCACATTTTAACCCTCCACTAACTCTGCTATCTAACATTTTAACCTCCACTAACGCTGCTATCTAACATTTTAACCTCCACTAACTCTGCTATCTAACATTTTAACCCTCCACTAACTCCTCCACTAACTTGCTATCTAACATTTTAACCTCCACTAACGCTGCTATTTAACATTGTAACCTCCACTAACGCTCTAACATTTAACCTCCACTAACGCTGCTATCTAACATTTTAACCCTCCACTAACTCTGCTATCTAACATTTTAACCCTCCACTAACTCTGCTATCTAACATTTTAACCCTCCACTAACTCTGCTATCTAACATTTTAACCTCCACTAACTCTGCTATCTAACATTTTAACCTCCACTAACGCTGCTATCTAACATTTTAACCCTCTCCACTAACTCTGCTATCTAACATTTTAACCCTCCTAACTCTGCTATCTAACATTTTAACCCTCCACTAACGCTGCTATCTAACATTTTAACCTCCACTAACTCTGCTATCTAACATTTTAACCTCCACTAACTCCCTCCACTTTAACCTCCACTGCTATCTAACATTTTAACCTCCACTAACTCCAACATTTTAACCTCCACTAACTCTATCTAACATTTTAACCTCCACTAACTCTGCTATCTAACATTTTAACCCTCCACTAACTCTGCTATCTAACATTTTAACCTCCACTAACTCTGCTATCTAACATTTTAACCCTCCACTAACTCTGCTATCTAACATTTTAACCCTCCACTAACTCTGCTATCTAACATTTTAACCTCCACTAACGCTGCTATCTAACATTTTAACCCTCCACTAACTCTGCTATCTAACATTTTAACCCTCCACTAACGCTGCTATCTAACATTTTAACCTCCACTAACTCTGCTATCTAACATTTTAACCCTCCACTAACGCTGCTTTTATCTAACATTTTAACCTCCACTAACTCTGCTATCTAACATTTTAACCTCTCCACTAACGCTGCTATCTAACATTGTAACCCTAACCCTCCACTAACTCTGCTATCTAACAACCTCCACTAACGCCCTCCACTAACTCTGCTATCTAACATTTTAACCCTCCACTAACTCTGCTATCTAACATTTTAACCCTCCACTAACTCTGCTATCTAACATTTTAACCTCCACTAACTCTGCTATCTAACATTTTAACCCTCCACCAACATTTTAACCCTCCACTGCTATCTAACATTTTAACCCTCCACTAACTCTGCTATCTAACATTTTAACCCTCCACTAACTCTGCTATCTAACATTTTAACCCTCCACTAACTCTGCTATCTAACATTTTAACCTCCACTAACTCTGCTATCTAACATTTAACCCTCCACTAACTCTGCTATCTAACATTGTAACCCCACTAACCACATTTTAACCCTCCACTAACTCTGCTATCTAACATTTTAACCCTCCACTAACTCTGCTATCTAACATTGTAACTAACATTGTAACCTCCACTAACTCTGCTACTAACATTTTAACCTCCACTAACTCTATATCTAACATTTTAACCCTCCACTAACTCTGCTATCTAACATTTTAACCCTCCACTAACTCTGCTATCTAACATTTTAACCCTCCACTAACGCTGCTATCTAACATTTTAACCCTCCACTAACGCTGCTATCTAACATTTTAACCTCCACTAACTCTGCTATCTAACATTTTAACCACTAACTCTGCTATCTAACATTTTAACCCTCCACTAACTCTGCTATCTAACATTTTAACCTCCACTAACGCTGCTATCTAACATTTTAACCCTCCACTAACTCTGCTATCTAACATTTTAACCCTCCACTAACTCTGCTATCTAACATTTTAACCCTCCACTAACGCTTTTAACCCTCCACTAACTCTGCTATATAACATTTTAACCCTCCACTAACTCTGCTATCTATCTTTTAACATTTTAACTCTCTATCTAACATTTTAACCTCCACTAACTCTGCTATCTAACATTGTAACCTCCACTAACGCTGCTATCTAACATTTTAACCCTCCACTAACTCTGCTATCTAACATTGTAACCCTCCACTAACTCTGCTATCTAACATTTTAACCCTCCACTAACTCTGCTATCTAACATTTTAACCTCCACCACTTTTAACTCTCCACTAACTCTCTAACAACATTTAACCTCTCCACTAACTCTGCTATCTAACATTGTAACCCTCCACTAACTCTGCTATCTAACATTTTAACCCTCCACTAACTCTGCTATCTAACATTTTAACCTCCACTAACTCTGCTATCTAACATTTTAACCCTCCACTAACTCTGCTATCTAACATTGTAACCCTCCACTAACTCTGCTATCTAACATTTTAACCCTCCACTAACTCTGCTATCTAACATTTAACCCACTAACTCCACTCCACTAACGCTGCTATCTAACATTTTAACCTCCACTAACGCTGCTATCTAACATTTTAACCCTCCACTAACTCTGCTATCTAACATTTTAACCTCCACTAACTCACTAACATTTGCTATCTAACATTTTAACCCTCCACTAACTCTGCTATCTAACATTTTAACCCTCCACTAACCTGCTATCTAACATTTTAACCCTCCACTAACTCTGCTATCTAACATTTTAACCCTCCACTAACTCTGCTATCTAACATTTTAACCTCCACTAACTCTGCTATCTAACATTTTAACCCTCCACTAACTCTGCTATCTAACATTGTAACCCTCCACTAACTCTGCTATCTAACATTTTAACCTCTCCACTAACTCTGCTATCTAACATTTTAACCCTCCACTAACTCTGCTATCTAACATTTTAACCCTCCACTAACCTGCTATCTAACATTTTAACCCTCCACTAACGCTGCTATCTAACATTTTAACCCTCCACTAACTCTGCTATCTAACATTGTAACCTCCACTAACATCTAACATTTAACCCTCCACTAACGCTGCTATCTAACATTTTAACCCTCCACTAACTCTGCTATCTAACATTTTAACCCTCCACTAACTCTGCTATCTAACATTG
Source organism: Oncorhynchus nerka (assembly GCF_034236695.1). Classification (NCBI taxonomy): domain Eukaryota; kingdom Metazoa; phylum Chordata; class Actinopteri; order Salmoniformes; family Salmonidae; genus Oncorhynchus; species Oncorhynchus nerka. The sequence continues at coordinate 73,735,178 of NC_088399.1, forward strand.
TAACCCTCCCCTCCACTAACTCTGCTATCTAACATTTTAACCCTCCACTAACTCTGCTATCTAACATTTTAACCCTCCACTAACTCTGCTATCTAACATTTTAACCCTCCACTAACTCTGCTATCTAACATTTTAACCCTCCACTAACGCTGCTATCTAACATTTTAACCCTCCACTAACTCTGCTATCTAACATTTTAACCCTCCACTAACGCTGCTATCTAACATTTTAACCCTCCACTAACTCTGCTATCTAACATTTTAACCCTCCACTAACGCTGCTATCTAACATTGTAACCCTCCACTAACTCTGCTATCTAACATTTTAACCCTCCACTAACGCTGCTATCTAACATTTTAACCCTCCACTAACTCTGCTATCTAACATTTTAACCCTCCACTAACATCTAACATTTTAACCCTCCACTAACAACATTTTAACCTCCACTAACTCTGCTATCTAACATTTTAACCCTCCACTAACGCTGCTATCTAACATTTTAACCTCCACTAACTCTGCTATCTAACATTTTAACCCTCCACTAACGCTGCTAACATTTAACCCTAACATTTTTTAACCCTCCACTAACGCTGCTATCTAACATTTTAACCTCCACTAACTCTGCTATCTAACATTTTAACCCTCCACTAACTCTGCTATCTAACATTGTAACCCTCCACTAACTCTGCTATCTAACATTGTAACCCTCCTCTGCTATCTAACGCTGCTATCTAACATTTTAACCCTCCACTAACTCTGCTATCTAACATTTTAACCCTCCACTAACTCTGCTATCTAACATTTTAACCTCCACTAACTCTGCTATCTAACATTTTAACCCTCCACTAACTCTGCTATCTAACATTTTAACCTCCACTAACTCTGCTATCTAACATTTTAACCCTCCACTAACTCTGCTATCTAACATTTTAACCCTCCACTAACTCTGCTATCTAACATTTTAACCCCTCCACTAACTCTGCTATCTAACATTTTAACCTCCACTAACTCTGCTATCTAACATTTTAACCCTCCACTAACTCTGCTATCTAACATTTTAACCCTCCACTAACGCTGCTATCTAACATTTTAACCCTCCACTAACTCTGCTATCTAACATTGTAACCCTCCACTAACTCTGCTAACATCTAACATTTTAACCCTCCACTAACGCTGCTATCTAACATTTTAACCCTCCACTAACTCTGCTATCTAACATTTTAACCTCCACTCCACTAACTGCTATCTAACATTTTAACCCTCCACTAACTCTGCTATCTAACATTTTAACCCTCCACTAACTCTGCTATCTAACATTTTAACCCTCCACTAACTCTGCTATCTAACATTTTAACCCTCCACTAACTCTGCTATCTAACATTTTAACCCCTCACTAACGCTGCATTTTATCTAATCTAATTTTAACCCTCCACTAACGCTGCTATCTAACATTTTAACCCTCCACTAACTCTGCTATCTAACATTTTAACCTCCACTAACGCTGCTATCTAACATTTTAACCCTCCACTAACTCTGCCTATCTAACATTTTAACCCTCCACTAACGCTGCTATCTAACATTTTAACCCTCCACTAACTCTGCTATCTAACATTTTAACCCTCCACTAACGCTGCTATCTAACATTTTAACCCTCCACTAACTCTGCTATCTAACATTTTAACCCTCCACTAACTCTGCTATCTAACATTGTAACCCTCCACTAACTCTGCTATCTAACATTTTAACCCTCCACTAACTCTGCTATCTAACATTTTAACCTCCACTAACTCTGCTATCTAACATTTTAACCCTCCACTAACTCTGCTATCTAACATTTAACCCTCCACTAACTATCTAACATTTTAACCCTCCACTAACTCTGCTATCTAACATTTTAACCTCCACTAACTCTGCTATCTAACATTTTAACCCTCCACTAACTCTGCTATCTAACATTTTAACCTCTAACGCAAACATTTAACCTTAACTCTGCTATCTAACATTTAACCCTCCACTAACGCTGCTATCTAACATTTTAACCCTCCACTAACGCTGCTATCTAACATTGTAACCCTCCACTAACTCTGCTATCTAACATTTTAACCCTCCACTAACTCTGCTATCTAACATTTTAACCCTCCACTAACTCTGCTATCTAACATTTTAACCCTCCACTAACTCTGCTATCTAACATTTTAACCCTCCACTAACTCTTGCTATCTAACATTTTAACCCTCCACTAACCTCTGCTATCTAACATTTTAACCTCCACTAACTCTGCTATCTAACATTTTAACCCTCCACTAACTCTGCTATCTAACATTTTAACCCTCCACTAACGCTGCTATCTAACATTTTAACCCTCCACTAACTCTGCTATCTAACATTGTAACCCTCCACTAACGCTGCTATCTAACATTTTAACCCTCCACTAACTCTGCTATCTAACATTTTAACCCTCCACTAACGCTGCTATCTAACATTTTAACCTCCACTAACTCTGCTATCTAACATTTTAACCCTCCACTAACTCTGCTATCTAACATTTTAACCTCCACTAACTCTGCTATCTAACATTTTAACCCTCCACTAACTAACATTTTAACCTCCACTAACGCTGCTATCTAACATTTTAACCTCCACTAACTCTGCTATCTAACATTTTAACCTCTCCACTAACTCTGCTATCTAACATTTAACCCTCCACTAACTCTGCTATCTAACATTTTAACCTCCACTAACTCTGCTATCTAACATTGTAACCTCTCCACTAACTCTGCTATCTAACATTTTAACCCTCCACTAACATTTTTAACCCTCCACTAACGCTCTGCTATCTAACATTTTAACCCTCCACTATTTTAACTCTGCTATCTAACATTTTAACCCTCCACTAACTCTGCTATCTAACATTTTAACCCCATCCTATCTAACATTTTAATTCCACTATCGCTAACATTTTAACTCCACTAACCACTATCTAACATTTTAACCCTCCACTAACTCTGCTATCTAACATTTTAACCTCCACTAACTCTGCTATCTAACATTTTAACCCTCCACTAACTCTGCTATCTAACATTTTAACCCTCCACTAACGCTGCTATCTAACATTTTAACCTCCACTAACGCTGCTATTATCTAACATTTTAACCTCCACTAACGCTGCTATCTAACATTTTAACCTCCACTAACTCTGCTATCTAACATTTTAACCCTCCACTAACTCTGCTATCTAACATTTTAACCTCCACTAACTCTAAACATTTTAACCTCCACTAACTTGCTATCTAACATTTTAACCTCCACTAACCTGCTATCTAACATTTTAACCTCCACTAACGCTATCTAACATTTTAACCCTCCACTAACTCTGCTATCTAACATTGTAACCCTCCACTAACTCTGCTATCTAACATTTTAACCTCCACTAACTCTGCTATCTAACATTTTAACCCTCCACTAACTCTGCTATCTAACATTTTAACCTCCACTAACTTATCTAACATTGTAACCTCCACTAACGCTGCTATCTAACATTTTAACCCTCCACTAACTCTGCTATCAACATTTTAACCCTCCACTAACTCTGCTATCTAACATTTTAACCCTCCACTAACTCTGCTATCTAACATTTTAACCTCCACTAACTCTGCTATAACATTTTAACCTCCACTAACTTGCTATCTAACATTTTAACCCTCCACTAACGCTGCTATCTAACATTTTAACCCTCCACTAACTCTGCTATCTAACATTTAACCTCCACCACTAACTCTGCTATCTAACATTTTAACCCTCCACTAACTCTGCTATCTAACATTTTAACCTCCACTAACTCTGCTATCTAACATTGTAACCTCCACTAACGCTGCTATCTAACATTTTAACCACTAACTCTGCTATCTAACATTTTAACCCTCCACTAACGCTGCTATCTAACATTTTAACCCTCCACTAACTCTGCTATCTAACATTTTAACCCTCCACTAACTCTGCTATCTAACATTTTAACCCTCCACTAACTCTGCTATCTAACATTTTAACCCTCCACTAACTCTGCTATCTAACATTGTAACCCTCCACTAACTCTGCTATCTAACATTTTAACCTCCACTAACTCTGCTATCTAACATTTTAACCCTCCACTAACTCTGCTATCTAACATTTTAACCTTATCTAACATTGTAACCCTCCACTAACTCTGCTATCTAACATTTTAACCCTCCACTAACTCTGCTATCTAACATTTTAACCCTCCACTAACTCTATCTAACATTTTAACCCTCCACTAACTCTGCTATCTAACATTGTAACCTCTCCACTAACTCTGCTATCTAACATTTTAACCCTCCACTAACTCTGCTATCTAACATTGTAACCTCCATAACTTAACATTTTAACCCTCCACTAACTCTGCTATCTAACATTGTAACCCTCCACTAACGCTGCTATCTAACATTTTAACCTCCACTAACTATCTAACATTTTAACCCTCCCTCCACTAACTCTGCTATCTAACATTTTAACCCTCCACTAACTCTGCTATCTAACATTTTAACCCTCCACTAACGCTGCTATCTAACATTTTAACCCTCCATCTAACTCTCCACTAACGCTGCTATCTAACATTGTAACCTCCACTAACGCTGCTATCTAACATTTTAACCCTCCACTAACGCTGCTATCTAACATTTTAACCCTCCACTAACTCTGCTATCTAACATTTTAACCCTCCACTAACGCTGCTATCTAACATTTTAACCCTCCACTAACTCTATTATCTAACATTTTAACCCTCCACTAACGCTGCTATCTAACATTGTAACCCTCCACTAACTCTGCTATCTAACATTTTAACCCTCCACTAACTCTGCTATCTAACATTGTAACCCTCCACTAACGCTGCTATCTAACATTTTAACCCTCCACTAACTCTGCTATCTAACATTGTAACCCTCCACTAACTCTGCTATCTAACATTTTAACCCTCCACTAACGCTGCTATCTAACATTTTAACCCTCCACTAACTCTGCTATCTAACATTTTAACCCTCCACTAACGCTGCTATCTAACATTTTAACCCTCCACTAACTCTGCTATCTAACATTTTAACCCTCCACTAACTCTGCTATCTAACATTTTAACCCTCCACTAACTCTGCTATCTAACATTTTAACCCTCCACTAACTCTGCTATCTAACATTTTAACCTCCACTAACTCTGCTATCTAACATTTTAACCCTCCACTAACTCTCCTAACATTTTAACCTCCACTAACGCTGCTATCTAACATTTTAACCCTCCACTAACTCTGCTATCTAACATTTTAACCCCCTCCACTAACTCTGCTATCTAACATTTAACCACTAAACTCTGCTATCTAACATTTTTTTAACCCTCCACTAACGCTGCTATCTAACATTTTAACCCTCCACTAACTCTGCTATCTAACATTTTAACCCTCCACTAACGCTGCTATCTAACATTTTAACCCTCCACTAACTCTGCTATCTAACATTTTAACCCTCCACTAACTCTGCTATCTAACATTTTAACCCTCCACTAACTCTGCTATCTAACATTTTAACCCTCCTGCTATCTAACATTGTAAATACTCCACTAACTCTGCTATCTAACATTTTAACCTCCACTCCACTAACTCTACTATCTAACATTTTAACCCCACTAACTCTGCTATCTAACATTTTAACCTCCACTAACTCTGCTATTTTAACCTCTAACATTTTAACCCTCCACTAACTCTGCTATCTAACATTTTAACCCTCCACTAACTCTGCTATCTAACATTTAACCTCCACTAACTCTGCTATCTAACATTTTAACCCTCCACTAACTCTATTATCTAACATTTTAACCCTCCACTAACTCTGCTATCTAACATTTTAACCTCCACTAACTCTGCTATCTAACCCTCCATTTCTAACATTTTAACCCTCCACTAACTCTGCTATCTAACATTTTAACCTCCACTAACGCTGCTATCTAACATTTTAACCTCCACTAACTCTGCTATCTAACATTTTAACCCTCCACTAACGCTGCTATCTAACATTTTAACCCTCCACTAACGCTGCTATCTAACATTTTAACCCTCCACTAACGCTGCTATCTAACATTTTAACCCTCCACTAACGCTGCTATCTAACATTTTAACCCTCCACTAACTCTGCTATCTAACATTTTAACCTCCACTAACTCTGCTATCTAACATTTAACCCTCCACTAACGCTGCTATCTAACATTTTAACCCTCCACTAACTCTGCTATCTAACATTTTAACCCTCCACTAACTCTGCTATCTAACATTTTAACCCTCCACTAACTCTGCTATCTAACATTTTAACCTCCACTAACGCTGCTATCTAACATTTTAACCCTCCACTAACTCTGCTATCTAACATTTTAACCCTCCACTAACGCTGCTATCTAACATTTTAACCCTCCACTAACTCTGCTATCTAACATTTTAACCCTCCACTAACTCTGCTATCTAACATTTTAACCCTCCACTAACTCTGATATATAACATTGTAACCCTCCACTAACGCTGCTATCTAACATTTTAACCCTCCACTAACGCTGCTATCTAACATTTTAACCCTCCACTAACTCTGCTATCTAACATTGTAACCTCCACTAACTCCTATCTAACATTTTAACCCTCCACTAACGCTGCTATCTAACATTTTAACCCTCCACTAACTCTGCTATCTAACATTTTAACCTCCACTAACGCTGCTATCTAACATTGTAACCCTCCACTAACTCTGCTATCTAACATTTTAACCTTCCACTAACGCTGCTATCTAACATTTTAACCTCCACTAACTCTGCTATCTAACATTTTAACCCTCCACTAACGCTGCTATTTCTAACATTTAACCTCCACTAACTCTGCTATCTAACATTTTAACCTCTCCACTAACGCTGCTATCTAACATTTTAACCCTCCACTAACTCTGCTATCTAACATTTTAACCCTCCACTAACGCTGCTATCTAACATTGTTAACCCTCCACTAACTCTGCTATCTAACATTTTAACCCTCCCACTAACGCTGCTATCTAACATTTTAACCCTCCACTAACTCTGCTATCTAACATTTTAACCCTCCACTAACTCTGCTATCTAACATTTTAACCCTCCACTAACTCTGCTATCTAACATTTTAACCCACTAACGCTCTAACATTTTAACCTCCACTGCTATCTAACATTTTAACCCTCCACTAACGCTGCTATCTAACATTTTAACCCTCCACTCCACTAACTTTTAACCCTCCACTAACTCTCTCTAACATTTTAACCCTCCACTAACTATCTAACATTTTAACCCTCCACTAACTCTGCTATCTAACATTTTAACCCTCCACTAACTCTGCTATCTAACATTTTAACCCTCCACTAACTCTGCTATCTAACATTTTAACCCTCCACTAACTCTGCTATCTAACATTTTAACCCTCCACTAACTCTGCTATCTAACATTGTAACCCTCCACTAACGCTGCTAAACATTTTAACCTCCACTAACTCTGCTAACTAACATTGTATTTTAACCTCCACCCTCCACTAACTCTGCTATCTAACATTTTAACCCTCCACTAACTCTATATCTAACATTTTAACCCTCCACTAACTCTGCTATCTAACATTTTAACCCTCCACTAACTCTGCTATCTAACATTTTAACCCTCCACTAACTCTGCTATCTAACATTGTAACCCTCTAACCTGCTATCTAACATTTTAACCTCCACTAACTCTGCTATCTAACATTTTAACCCTCCACTATTTTAACCTCCACTAACTGCTATCTAACATTTTAACCCTCCACTAACGCTGCTATCTAACATTTTAACCCTCCACTAACTCTAACATTGTAACTATCTAACATTTTAACCCTCCACTAACGCTGCTATTGTAATTCTAACATTTTAACCCTCCACTAACTCTGCTATCTAACATTTTAACCCTCCACTAACTCTGCTATCTAACATTTTAACCCTCCACTAACTCTGCTATCTAACATTTTAACCCTCCACTAACTCTGCTATCTAACATTTTAACCTCCACTAACTCTGCTATCTAACATTTTAACCTCCACTAACGCTGCTATCTAACATTTTAACCCTCCACTAACTCTGCTATCTATTTTTAACCCTCCACTTGTAACCAACATTGTAACCTCCTTCCACTAACTCTGCTATCTAACATTTTAACCTCCACTAACTCTGCTATCTAACATTGTAACCCTCCACTAACTCTGCTATCTAACATTTTAACCTCCACTAACATTTTAACCTCCACTAACGCTGCTATCTAACATTTTAACCCTCCACTAACGCTGCTATCTAACATTTTAACCCTCCACTAACCTCTGCTATCTAACATTTTAACCCTCCACTAACGCTGCTATCTAACATTTTAACCCTCCACTAACGCTGCTATCTAACATTTTAACCCTCTCCACTAACTCTAACGCTGCTATCTAACATTGTAACCTCCACTAACGCTGCTATCTAACATTTTAACCCTCCACTAACTCTGCTATCTAACATTTAACCCTCCACTAACTCTGCTATCTAACATTTTAACCCTCCACTAACTCTGCTATCTAACATTTTAACCTCTCCACTAACTCTGCTATCTAACATTTTAACCCACTCCACTAACTTGTAACCTCCTATCTAATCTAACATTTTAACCCTCCACTAACTCTGCTATCTAACATTTTAACCCTCCACTAACTCTGCTATCTAACATTTTAACCCTCCACTAACTCTGCTATCTAACATTTTAACCCTCCACTATTTTACTCTGCTATCTAACATTGTAACCCTCCACTAACTCTGCTATCTAACATTTTAACCTCCACTAACTCTGCTATCTAACATTTTAACCTCCACTAACTCTGCTATCTAACATTTTAACCCTCCACTAACTCTGCTATCTAACATTTTAACCCTCCACTAACTCTGCTATCTAACATTTTAACCCTCCACTAACTCTGCTATCTAACATTTTAACCCTCCACTAACGCTGCTATCTAACATTTTAACCCTCCACTATTGTACTAACTATCTAACAACATTTAACCTCCTCCACTAACTCTGCTATCTAACATTTTAACCCTCCACTAACTCTGCTATCTAACATTTTAACCCTCCACTAACGCTGCTATCTAACATTTTAACCTCCACTAACTCTGCTATCTAACATTTTAACCCTCCACTAACGCTGCTATCTTTAACATTTTAACAACTCTTTTAACATTTTAACCCTCCACTAACGCTGCTATCTAACATTTTAACCCTCCACTAACTCTGCTATCTAACATTTTAACCCTCCACTAACTCTGCTATCTAACATTGTAACCCTCCACTCCATCTAACATTGTAACCTCTCCTAACGCTGTATCTAACACCTCTGCTATCTAACATTTTAACCCTCCACTAACTCTGCTATCTAACATTTTAACCCTCCACTAACGCTGCTATCTAACATTTTAACCATTTTAACTCCACTAACTCTAAACATTTTAACCTCCACTAACTCTGCTATCTAACATTTAACCCTCCACTATTGTAACCCCTCCACTAACTCTGCTATCTAACATTTTAACCCTCCACTAACTCTGCTATCTAACATTTTAACCCTCCACTAACTCTGCTATCTAACATTTTAACCCTCCACTAACTCTGCTATCTAACATTGTAACCCTCCACTAACGCTGCTATCTAACATTTTAACCCTCCACTAACTCTGCTATCTAACATTTTAACCCTCCACTAACGCTGCTATCTAACATTTTAACCCTCCACTAACTCTGCTATCTAACATTTTAACCCTCCACTAACGCTGCTATCTAACATTTTAACCCTCCACTAACTCTGCTATCTAACATTTTAACCCTCCACTAACGCTGCTATCTAACATTTTAACCTCCACTAACTCTGCTATCTAACATTTTAACCCTCCACTAACTCTGCTATCTAACATTTTAACCCTCCACTAACGCTGCTATCTAACATTTTAACCTCCACTAACTCTATTATCTAACATTTTAACCCTCCACTAACGCTGCTATCTAACATTGTAACCTCCACTAACTCTGCTATCTAACATTTTAACCTCCACTAACGCTGCTATCTAACATTGTAACCCTCCACTAACGCTGCTATCTAACATTTTAACCCTCCTATCTAACCTCCACTAACGCTATCTAACATTTTAACCCTCCACTAACTCTGCTATCTAACATTTTAACCCTCCACTAACGCTGCTATCTAACATTTTAACCACTAACTCCAACATTTTAACCTCTAACTCTGCTATCTAACATTGTAACCTCCAAACTCTGCTATCATTTTAACCCTCCACTAACTCTGCTATCTAACATTTTAACCTCCACTAACTCTGCTATCTAACATTTTAACTAACTCCCTCCACTAACGCCACCTCTAACCTCTGCTATCTAACATTTTAACCCTCCACTAACTCTGCTATCTAACATTTTAACCCTCCACTAACTCTGCTAACATTTTAACCTAACATTTTAACCCTCCACTAACGCTGCTATCTAACATTTTAACCCTCCACTAACTCTGCTATCTAACATTTTAACCTCCACTAACTCTGCTATCTAACATTTTAACCTCCACTAACTCTGCTATCTAACATTTTAACCTCCACTAACTCTGCTATCTAACATTTTAACCCTCCACTAACGCTGCTATCTAACATTGTAACCCTCCACTAACTCTGCTATCTAACATTTTAACCCTCCACTAACGCTGCTATCTAACATTTTAACCCTCCACTAACTCTGCTATCTAACATTTTAACCCTCCACTAACTCTGCTATCTAACATTTTAACCCTCCACTAACGCTGCTATCTAACATTTTAACCTCCACTAACGCTGCTATCTAACATTTTAACCTCCACTAACTCTGCTATCTAACATTTAACCCTCCACTAACGCTGCTATCTAACATTTTAACCTCCACTAACTCTGCTATCTAACATTTTAACCTCCACTAACGCTGCTATCTAACATTTTAACCTCCACTAACTCTGCTATCTAACATTGTAACCTCCACTAACCTGCTATCTAACATTTTAACCCTCCACTGCTATCTATCTAACATTTTAACCTCCACTAACGCTGCTATCTAACATTTTAACCTCTCCACTAACTCTGCTATCTAACATTGTAACCCTCCACTAACGCTGCTATCTAACATTTTAACCCTCCACTAACTCTGCTATCTAACATTTTAACCCTCCACTAACTCTGCTATCTAACATTTTCCAAACGCTAAGCTATCTAACTAACCCTGCTATCTTTTAACATTTTAACCCTCCACTAACTCTGCTATCTAACATTTTAACCTCCACTAACGCTGCTATCTAACATTTTAACCTCCACTAACTCTGCTATCTAACATTTTAACCTCCACTAACTCTGCTATCTAACATTGTAACCCTCCACTAACGCTGCTATCTAACATTTTAACCTCCACTAACGCTGCTATCTAACATTGTAACCCTCCACTAACGCTGCTATCTAACATTTTAACCTCCACTAACGCTGCTATCTAACATTTTAACCCTCCACTAACTCTGCTATCTAACATTTTAACCCTCCACTAACTCTGCTATCTAACATTTTAACCCTCCACTAACTCTGCTATCTAACATTGTAACCCTCCACTAACTCTGCTATCTAACATTTTAACCTCCACTAACTCTGCTATCTAACATTGTAACCCTCCACTAACTCTGCTATCTAACATTTTAACCCTCCACTAACTCTGCTATCTAACATTTTAACCCTCCACTAACTCTGCTATCTAACATTTTAACCCTCCACTAACGCTGCTATCTAACATTTTAACCCTCCACTAACTCTGCTATCTAACATTTTAACCCTCCACTAACTCTGCTATCTAACATTTTAACCCTCCACTAACTCTGCTATCTAACATTTTAACCCTCCACTAACTTGCTATCTAACATTGTAACCTCCACTAACTCTGCTATCTAACATTGTAACCCTCCACTAACGCTGCTATCTAACATTTTAACCCTCCACTAACGCTGCTATCTAACATTGTAACCCTCCACTAACGCTGCTATCTAACATTTTAACCCTCCACTAACTCTGCTATCTAACATTTTAACCTCCACTAACCATCTAACATTTTAACCCTCCAACTCTGCTATCTAACATTTTAACCTCCACTCTATCTAACATTTTAACCCTCCACTAACTCTGCTATCTAACATTGTAACCCTCTCCACTAACTCTGCTATCTAACATTTTAACCTCCACTAACTCTGCTATCTAACATTGTAACCCTCCACTAACTCTGCTATCTAACATTTTAACCCTCCACTAACTCTGCTATCTAACATTGTAACCTCCACTAACTCTGCTATCTAACATTTTAACCCTCCACTAACTTGTAACTGCTATCTAACATTTTAACCCTCCACTAACTCTGCTATCTAACATTTTAACCCTCCACTCCACTAACTCTGCTTATCTAACATTTTAACCTCCACTAACTCTGCTATCTAACATTTAACCCTCCACTAACTCTGCTATCTAACATTTTAACCCTCCACTAACTCTGCTATCTAACATTTTAACCCCCTACTAACTGCTATCTTTTAACCCTCCACTAACTCTATCTAACATTTTAACCCTCCACTATTTACTCTAACGCTATCTAACATTTTAACCCTCCACTAACTCTGCTATCTAACATTTTAACCTCCTCCATAACTAAACATTTTAACCCTCCACTAACTCTGCTATCTAACATTTTAACCCTCCACTAACTCTGCTATCTAACATTGTAACCCTCCACTAACTCTGCTATCTAACATTTTAACCCTCCACTAACTCTGCTATCTAACATTGTAACCCTCCACTAACGCTGCTATCTAACATTTTAACCTCCACTAACTCTGCTATCTAACATTTTTAACCCTCCACTAACGCTGCTATCTAACATTTTAACCCTCCACTAACTTTTTTAACTGCTATCTAACATTTTAACCCTCCACTAACTCTGCTATCTAACATTTTAACCCTCCACTAACGCTGCTATCTAACATTTTAACCCTCCACTAACTCTATTATCTAACATTTTAACCCTCCACTAACTCTGCTATCTAACATTTTAACCTCCACTAACTCTGCTATCTAACATTTTAACCCTCCACTAACTCTGCTATCTAACATTTTAACCCTCCACTAACTCTGCTATCTAACATTTTAACCCTCCACTAACTCTGCTATCTAACATTTTAACCCTCCACTAACGCTGCTATCTAACATTTTAACCCTCCACTAACTCTGCTATCTAACATTTTAACCTCCACTAACTCTGCTATCTAACATTTTAACCCTCCACTAACTCTGCTATCTAACATTTTAACCCTCCACTAACTCTGCTATCTAACATTTTAACCCTCCACTAACGCTGCTATCTAACATTTTAACCCTCCACTAACTCTGCTATCTAACATTTTAACCTCTCCACTAACGCTGCTATTTCCAATATTTTAACTCCTCTGCTATCTAACATTTTAACCTCTCCACTAACTGCTATCTAACATTTTAACCCTCCACTAACTCTGCTATCTAACATTGTAACCCTCCACTAACTCTGCTATCTAACATTTTAACCCTCCACTAACGCTGCTATCTAACATTTTAACCTCCTATTATTTCAACATTTTAACCTCCACTATCTAACATTTTAACCCTCCACTAACTCTGCTATCTAACATTTTAACCTCCACTAACGCTGCTATCTAACATTTTAACCCTCCACTAACTCTGCTATCTAACATTTTAACCCTCCACTAACTCTGCTATCTAACATTGTAACCCTCTCCTGCTACTTTTAACCTCTGCTATCTAACATTTTAACCCTCCACTAACTCTGCTATCTAACATTTTTTAACCCTCCACTAACTCTGCTATCTAACATTTTAACCTCCACTAACTCTGCTATCTAACATTTTAACCTCCACTAACGCTATCTAACATTTTAACCTCCACTAACTCTGCTATCTAACATTTTAACCCTCCACTAACTCTGCTATCTAACATTTTAACCCTCCACTAACTCTGCTATCTAACATTTTAACCCTCCACTAACGCTGCTATCTAACATTTTAACCTCCACTAACTCTGCTATCTAACATTTTAACCCTCCACTAACTCTGCTATTCTAACATTTTAACCCTCTACTAACTCTGCTATTTCTAATATTGTAACCTCCACTAACGCTGCTATCTAACATTGTAACCCCTCCCTCTACTAACGCTGCTATCTAACATTTTAACCTCCACTAACGCTGCTATCTAACATTTTAACCCTCCACTAACTCTGCTATCTAACATTTTAACCTCCACTAACTCTGCTATCTAACATTTTAACCCCTCCACTAACTCTTTAACTATCTAACATTTTAACCCTCCACTAACTCTGCTATCTAACATTGTAACCCTCCACTAACTCTGCTATCTAACATTATAACCCTCCACTAACTCTGCTATCTAACATTTTAACCCTCCACTAACGCTGCTATCTAACATTTTAACCTCTCCAACTCTAACTTGCTGCTATCTAACATTTAACCTCCACTAACTCTGCTATCTAACATTTTAACCCTCCACTAACGCTGCTATCTAACATTTTAACCTCCACTAACTCTATTATCTAACATTTAACCTCCACTAACGCTGCTATCTAACATTGTAACCCTCCACTAACTCTGCTATCTAACATTTTAACCCTCCACTAACTCTGCTATCTAACATTTTAACCCTCCACTAACGCTTCTATCTAACATTTTAACCCTCCACTAACTCTGCTATCTAACATTTTAACCCTCCACTAACTCTTGCTATCTAACATTGTAACCCTCCACTAACTCTGCTATCTAACATTGTA